>NC_086319.1:226146760-226446760 GCF_036172605.1 Pelobates fuscus
TCTAATTTTTTGAGTATCACCTGTATATGATAGAATGATCCTGTCATATACTAAAGGGAGGGATGAGTTTTTCTCATATTTTTTTTTTTTGTACTTCATTTGACAAAAAATATATTGTATTAAAATATAGTTTTGAGGTGACAGTTGCCCTTTAACCCCTTAAGGATGGCGGACGGGGTCCTTGCAATCACATGGCCGGAATAGCTGGCTTATGCAGTGCCTGCAGGGGGCCTGTCTGAGCTCTCAGGCAGCCCTCCTAATGCCTCTAAAAAAGTTTAGAAAGTTAATAAAAATTATTAAAAAGTTTAATAAAGTAAATAAAAGTACTTGGATCATATATATATATTTCTATATATATATATATATATATATATATATATGATCCAAGTACTTATTTTTTGTCAATCTTTGTTTTATTGAGGCAAGCGTTATAAAAGGTACAGAATGAAGAAGGGGAGACATACGTTTCTCATACTTGATAGGGATATGATAACACTTAACATCTCCTGTGAGTAACAGCCTAATTTTATATTAACTGAGCATTCCAAAATATTAATAACAAGCATAACTTAATAATGATTAACGTGGCTAGACAAAAGTAGAGCATGATTTCATTAAACGTGAGTAGCTCCTTGGCGAGTCTGCCACCTTAACAGGAGGATGCTCAGTATTCAAGCTAGGTATAACAAATATCGCAACATGCAAAAGGTTAGGCATAAGCTTATACAAATCGATTAACTCTATTAGTTAGCGCTAGAGATTAGTGAGGGTATGCTCATGTTGTGAAATACCGTAGAAAATAAACATACCATTTGCGTTATGGCACAAGCTGGGTTGGTATTACTATTGTGGGTGGTCACATTGGAGTCGACAGGTTCATAAGATTATGTGAAAATGCGTATGCTGTGCCCCACACCAGAGACTCCCAACAAAATAAACATGGTATCCACGTTATGGTGTAAGCTGGGTCAGTATCCCTAACGTGAGGAGTACTATGGGTTCGATGGAGTTACGTGAAAATGTGTGCGTCATGTTTTTCATCAGAGATACATACTAAAGTAAGCATGCTTTTAACGGTATGGTGCAGGCTGGATTAATACAACTTTTGTGAATGTGCACGCTTTACACAGGCGAGTTTTCGTGGCTAGCATGTTAGGTAAGCAAAATACATAAAGCAGCATACAAGAGGGTTTCAGCTGGCAGCGTTTGTGATTTTGACCCAAGTCCTAGCTATGTGTCATGAAGTTCGCAAGGCAATAGCTAGTGTGTCCGTTATTATCCCTGTTTGTACTCATCACACTCCGCAGGGTATGCTGTTGTGCCTCAGGGTGGATGTCGCTTGGTTCTGTGCAGAGTTGTAGATCCGTCTCAGTTCGCCGAGGTAGCTGTTTCTTCCTGATGTCGTGGTGACACTGCATCCGTGGCCTGCCCGTCTTCAGCCTGAGGTCTTAGTAGGTGCTCATGCCCGTTCGCCATTGATAACATCAGCAGGATCGTGGACCCAGGGTTCCGCCGGATCCCGGTCTTCTCCCTGGGGGTATGGCAGGCTGTGGAAGAGTTCCTCCTGGTGAGCGCCCAGCTCAGAGGAAGGACGAGTGGTCTCTGGGCGTGCTGGGTTACCAGCGCCATGCGCCCGATGTATCTACGGACTTGGTAGCAGCTGTATGGTACGGGTCGTTTGGTGTTTATTGCCCTGTGCGTCGGGCCAGCTAGTGACTGCAGGCTGCTTTGGGCGCTGTGGATCGGTTCCCACGCACATGGCCTCCCTCCGCCATCTTAGCCTTGGGCCTGCTTTGTGTAGTGCCTCAGAGTGTGGCTTTAGGGCAAGGACCGGGATCACCCCCCCGGTCAAGGGGGGGGGATCAGGACCGGGTCCGCCGATGTTCCATGCGCTTGTCGGGCTCTGTTGGGCAGGATAGTGGAGCAGCAGCCGTCCACTCCACTCACTGCCAGGCAGGATCCCGCCGGGTGCAGCAGGGGTCTCTCCTCAGAGGGTCTAGAACAAGCAAGCCTCACCTCAGCTCCGGTAGCCCGTATACTTCGAGGGTCACGGTTGGTGGTTACTTATTTCCCCCAAAATCATGATTTTTAAGCTTAATGGGTCATATTGTGCAGGAGCTGTTCTTTCCTGTGACCGCTCAGCTCGGCGGCCCGGCCACGCCCCGATCCAAGTACTTTTATATGCACATGCACATACATAAACCATTAATAAAAGTGTATTTTAATATTAATACTAAAATACACGTAGAATGACGTTAATTTTATATAATTATAATTATATATATATATATATAAAATAAAAATAATCAATAAATAAATGTAAAAAAATAAAAAAATAAAATAAAAAAATAATAAAAATACATTAAAAAAATATATACCAGTTTTAATTTGTTCTAACTGTATTTTGATATTAATATACATATATATTAAATTCTAAATACACGTAGAATATCATTATAAATTGTTGTGCCTAATCATTAAATTCATGAAGCGCCAATATCAAAAAGCAATAATCAATTACCCTAAGGTTTTTAAAGATATTGGTGGGCACCAAAACCCTATTCGGGATGAGTGAATTGAGTATTTGAGAAAGGGAAAGACACTGACACCAAGTACTTGTAAATAATCAATACAAACTTTATTGATTAACAGAGACTTAATCAATAAGTAATAACAGCTTACGGAAACAGCTTAATATTCAGCTTAAAGAAACAGCTTAAGTATACATCACCATAAAAGAAGCTTGCTGCACTCGACTGAGAGGAGCTACTGTGTCTTGTGACAGATTTCGGGGTAAATACCCCTACTAATTGCATTTTGACAACGGAAACCTGCACCTTTTCATGACCGGGGAGCACTGCTGTATACGATGAGACCTCACACAAGCACCCCTGATTATGGGCAGTCTGGTCAGAGGCTTGCGGCCTACACGTGACTGAACCGAGGAGAGACGGTTCTTTAGCTGACTCTGAGACTCCTGATTAACGCCCTCTCCACCTCCCTTTGGACCAGTCGGGGTTATCCCGGTCCCCACTGATCAGCTCCACTAATCTCGTTGACCTTAAACAGCAGACACCGCTGGGAAATAGACCACGATGCTACCCCTCAAAATGGCAGACATGACTCCTACTCCTGAACTCTAGAAACAGCCTGAAGCGCAAGCTGGATGCACTGCACTGAACCACATACTGACACGCATGGATGAGGTCTTTGTCCATTTCTGGGCACAACTTGAGGTCTGAATCACGGCAGCAACACAGGGCCAGGAAAGTAGACAGAAGAGGGACAGTGAAGGGGCCCGTGAACCACCCTCCTACCAAGCAGTTAAGATTCCCACATTGAGACTGCCCGGGCCGAGAGCCATCAGGGATATTCTCCCTACACACCCAAGGAGGCAGAAAACCCAACGCCGCAGGCGGTGAACACCCCAGGGATCTTGCCGCATCCCGCTAGGGAAGGATTTGGACTCAGCCGTGAGCACCCAAGTCTGTGGTGTACCGATGCAGGCCCTCAACACAGTCCAGGGCTGGAGGGATGCCACACTTAGCCCCCTCCTTGGACTGACTCCAGGCCACCCCCGCAAGTTCCCAAACCTAGGAGTTGGCAGATGCTGAAATTTATACCCAGGATTCAGGGCCTGTCACACATGATCTGCCGACAGCTTCCAGTGAGGTCTTTATTATAGTTTAATTTTCGTTTACTCCTGGTCTAATGCTTTACCTATGTCTCCTATACATTGCAGTGATCTACCAGAGAGTAGACCTAACAAGGATACAAACGTGTGCCTGCCAAGCCTATATAGAGTATGCTATAGTTACTCCTTGCCTTACACTTACTTAATAACCCTGGGCATTTTATTCAGGCCTACCCCAGTCTGATCACTACCGGGATAATGTGTGGGGCCTCAGTGGTTAACCTCTCAAGTCACTATATTCACCTAGCATGTTTATCTTGTTTAATATTTCCATATAATCGGGCAGCTGACTCCTACCCAATAGTTAATCGGTCAAGTCTTGTATGTACTGCCTGCTGACCTGCCTCTTCTGCTAGCCTGATGTTATTAATACAAAATTGTGCAAGTTCTATGAATGACATATAACTGTCTCCTATAGTTTGATATTACTATGTTTGTTTGTGATGTTGTGGCATGACAAGCTTACATGGAATCATTTGCACAACCAAAAATAAAGATTTACAAAAAAAATATCATTTATTTTTTCCTTCCATTTTTTCTCTAATAGTTTCTTACCTCCTCTTACACTTCTCCATACCCTGTCTAGGTACACTGTTTTCTCATCCTTTCAATTTATGTTTGCCTCCTTCTTTGACTATCACCCTGTAGTCCCAACACTGGTGTCTGACTCGGAGTAGGAGAAATTAATCTGCACATGACAGTTTTTAATCTATGCCTGTGCTGGTGACATCCTCAAAGCAATGTATAGATTAAAGAGACATACCTGCCTCATATTCACATAATTTGCCATATATTTTATGGATGACAGGACCTTTTAAAGATTAGATGACAGCAAATATAAGCTGGAAACATTAGGAATAAGATGACGAAGAAGAAGAGCAATAAATCTATCAGAATAGGCAAACAAATAAGTATATACTATTTCCTGCAGCAGATACACAAACATAGTGTGAAGAATTTTGCAGGATTAAAAATAGAAATACTAAAACTATTTACCTCCTAAACTATCACACTGTTTGCATGAATAGGGGAAGATGTTACAAAACATAAAATAAAATAAATTAGTGAGACAAAACCCAAAACCTTTTCACAATCATTAAAAAGATAAAATAGATCAAAACACAGAGGTAGAGAATGTTGCCACCCGCTGTTGCTTCAGTATAATTCCCATAATTCTCTGCCAGATGTGAATTTGCAAATATTAAAGAAGCTGTAACCCTTCAATAAACAGGAGATATGATCACTTCTAAACCCCTGCCTCAGACATGTGAATTTATATGCAAACAAATAGAGTATCATAACCGAATGCTTCTGCTAAATGATTCATCTCTATAAGCGTTATACGGCTACCTTTGCATTTTTCCTTAGTGAATTAAAGAAAAACATTTTCAGCTCTAAAATTACTACTTTAATCACAAAACAGTAAAATTATTGCTGGCAATTCAGTTAATTTTAAAAAGTTAGATTCCTAAATTTAGATCTCTGCTGCCATCTATAGGTGATTTCATTAAAGCAAACAAAACACAAAAAAGTTCAAATAACCCCTATCTTTATAACACAAGCATACCAATGAAATGAACCAATGAAAAACTGTTTCCTGTCACAATGTAAAGAAAATATAAATGAAGTTATTATTTTCCCCAACTGGCAGAAATGTTCGTAACATTTAGCAATTTCACAGAAATTCAATATCATTTCAATAGGACCCAAAGCAGCCATTTACCTACCATTGACTGGAAAAACGTCAATGAATTGCATCTGAGATTTCAGGCAATATTGTACCATTTTGCAGTGAGCTTTATCGAGCCGCTCCTTTAATAACTGATGTTATAGATAAGAGCAGGAACATTTTCTGAATTATATCTTTACAAAGAAATTTATCAGCGTGGATTCAAACAAAGTAAAGAACAGAATCCATTACAATATCTAGAACAGGACTACCCAAAATATAGGTTCCCAGATGTTTTAAAACTACACCTTCCATGATGTTTTGTCATTCTAAAGGCATTCTAAAGGCATGCAAAGTATCTTGGGAGTTGTAGTTCTACAACAAATGGGGCTCTACCTTTTGGTAACCTATGATCTAGAATGTGTGCATTAGTGTTTTAGGTTCTAAACCTCCTTTACTCATCATTTGAAGGGAATTCAATGTTACTGCAGTACAGATTATCAGTGCTTCAACGTGTATGCAGATTTCATACATTATATAGCATGCAAATCTCATTAAGAGGGGATAGGAAATACATTAAACTCACTATACCTTTCACCTGAGTGGTTTTTAGTTTAATTTCATTAGCAAGTTGCTTAAAACTGTTCTCTTTGTTTTAATATGGAATGTTTTACATATTATTATTTTTTTTATTACATAAATGGATTAGCACAAATACCATGCAGTGGTGCTTTTCCCAAGAAGCTGGACACCAAATAAAAAATAGACAATAAGACAATGGGTTCCAAATAGCACCAACGTGCTAAATATGAAATAGATGGGATATATATAAAACACAGTGATAGTGCTCCGATATGTAGACTATTAAATATAGTGCAGCAACAACAACTCCTTCTCACCTACAGCACCAGTAAACAAGAATTACAAACATGACTGATGTAGCCGAGGTGCACACTTACTAGGAGTGTTACTTCAATACACAACCAGAAATACATTTTAAATCTATACACTGTTAACAGAGTGATTTTTACAAGAAAAGAAACAAAA
This sequence comes from Pelobates fuscus, assembly GCF_036172605.1. NCBI lineage: Eukaryota > Metazoa > Chordata > Amphibia > Anura > Pelobatidae > Pelobates > Pelobates fuscus. The sequence continues at coordinate 226,153,171 of NC_086319.1, forward strand.
ATAAATAAATGCAAAAAAAACAAACAAAAACCCCCAACAATTCCCATAGATAGCTTTCAGGCAAAAATGATGTTAGGGACTTTAAAATTGGCTATTTTATGTATATTTCCTATAATTAGAATGCATGCTAACATTGTATATGATGTTAAATAATCTAGTTCAGTTGTGGGCACATGGTGGAACTTCAACTGCAATGAATCTTTACCATTCTAAAGCTGGCACAGCAAAATGACAGTTGTAGTCCCGCAGTATCTAAGGATCTACCTTTTGCCTAATCCTGATCTACTATATATCTATCATCATCTGGCAGTGAAATAGCAAGTACTTCTATTCCAGGTAGACTGTGCTAACACACAATCGCACACTTTTTTCCGGGGGATGTTTTTGAATCTCATGACACTTACCAGGAAGAAGAATTTACATAACAATTGAATAAGTCATACACTTGCTAGCAATTTTCGCTCAATTTATACATTGGAAACTGAATTAAACATTGAAAATCACCTATGAATTGAGTTAACATTTTTTTCATGGGATGCTCCATATTCTTTAAAAAATATATGAAACATTTATAAAATGCCATTACAGTCCAGCTCAGTCAAGGCACAGCCAGGGCACACAATGCAAATAAGGAGGGAAAACAGAAACAGTGTTTCATTTCTCATCTTCTCTATATGCTTTCTCCATACTGACTGTCAGGTGCAATGTACAGAGTTTGTAACGATTGACAGAGAGATGGAAACATTCAGTTACAGGATAAAGAGGCATTTATTTCTATACATACTTTTAGTTTTCACACATCACAACTAGATATTTTTTAACACAGATCTGCAAACATAAAATTAAAGATCCTGGAAAGCGAAAGATCCCTTTGAAATAGTGTAGATTAAACCTTCCTGAAAAGTATTTACCTCTATTCCTATAATCTGAGATTATTACTTCTAAACACAATGACCCTAGATTCAAATACAAAAAGAGAAGTCCTGCGCTTAAGCTGCAAGGACTACAACACACATCAGCCCCAATATATAGTAAAAAACAAAGAAAAGAAAATGTTACTTGCGCTTTTTCCTTAATCCCTATGTATATTTAGACAAATGGAGGTCATTTAGTTGCTCCAATGGCCATTGGAGGGATGCCCGCCTGCCAACGTCAAGGCAGACCCCCCCTAAGCGGGTCCTAACACTGACCCTTCAGCCTGCTTCCTTGAGCTTCTGGCAAAGATATCTCTAATGAGACAGAAAGGGGTATTTTTTATATACACCCCTTTACTTATTAACCCTTAATAGGGAACACATGGGATGGGTAGCAGCATTGTAACCAGGCTGTGTGATACAAAGTAAATACAAATACAAAAAGAGAAGTCCTGCGCTTAAGCTGCAAGGACTACAACACACATCAGCCCCAATATATAGTAAAAAACAAAGAAAAGAAAATGTTACTTGCGCTTTTTCCTTAATCCCTATGTATATTTAGACAAATGGAGGTCATTTAGTTGCTCCAATGGCCATTGGAGGGATGCCCGCCTGCCAACGTCAAGGCAGACCCCCCCTAAGCGGGTCCTAACACTGACCCTTCAGCCTGCTTCCTTGAGCTTCTGGCAAAGATATCTCTAATGAGACAGAAAGGGGTATTTTTTATATACACCCCTTTACTTATTAACCCTTAATAGGGAACACATGGGATGGGTAGCAGCATTGTAACCAGGCTGTGTGATACAAAGTAAATACAAATACAAAAAGAGAAGTCCTGCGCTTAAGCTGCAAGGACTACAACACACATCAGCCCCAATATATAGTAAAAAACAAAGAAAAGAAAATGTTACTTGCGCTTTTTCCTTAATCCCTATGTATATTTAGACAAATGGAGGTCATTTAGTTGCTCCAATGGCCATTGGAGGGATGCCCGCCTGCCAACGTCAAGGCAGACCCCCCCTAAGCGGGTCCTAACACTGACCCTTCAGCCTGCTTCCTTGAGCTTCTGGCAAAGATATCTCTAATGAGACAGAAAGGGGTATTTTTTATATACACCCCTTTACTTATTAACCCTTAATAGGGAACACATGGGATGGGTAGCAGCATTGTAACCAGGCTGTGTGATACAAAGTAAATACAAATACAAAAAGAGAAGTCCTGCGCTTAAGCTGCAAGGACTACAACACACATCAGCCCCAATATATAGTAAAAAACAAAGAAAAGAAAATGTTACTTGCGCTTTTTCCTTAATCCCTATGTATATTTAGACAAATGGAGGTCATTTAGTTGCTCCAATGGCCATTGGAGGGATGCCCGCCTGCCAACGTCAAGGCAGACCCCCCCTAAGCGGGTCCTAACACTGACCCTTCAGCCTGCTTCCTTGAGCTTCTGGCAAAGATATCTCTAATGAGACAGAAAGGGGTATTTTTTATATACACCCCTTTACTTATTAACCCTTAATAGGGAACACATGGGATGGGTAGCAGCATTGTAACCAGGCTGTGTGATACAAAGTAAATACAAATACAAAAAGAGAAGTCCTGCGCTTAAGCTGCAAGGACTACAACACACATCAGCCCCAATATATAGTAAAAAACAAAGAAAAGAAACTGTTACTTGCGCTTTTTCCTTAATCCCTATGTATATTTAGACAAATGGAGGTCATTGGAGCAACTAAATGACCTCCATTTGTCTAAATATACATAGGGATTAAGGAAAAAGCGCAAGTAACATTTTCTTTTCTTTGTTTTTTACTATATATTGGGGCTGATGTGTGTTGTAGTCCTTGCAGCTTAAGCGCAGGACTTCTCTTTTTGTATTTGTATTTACTTTGTATCACACAGCCTGGTTACAATGCTGCTACCCATCCCATGTGTTCCCTATTAAGGGTTAATAAGTAAAGGGGTGTATATAAAAAATACCCCTTTCTGTCTCATTAGAGATATCTTTGCCAGAAGCTCAAGGAAGCAGGCTGAAGGGTCAGTGTTAGGACCCGCTTAGGGGGGGTCTGCCTTGACGTTGGCAGGCGGGCATCCCTCCAATGGCCATTGGAGCAACTAAATGACCTCCATTTGTCTAAATATACATAGGGATTAAGGAAAAAGCGCAAGTAACATTTTCTTTTCTTTGTTTTTTACTATATATTGGGGCTGATGTGTGTTGTAGTCCTTGCAGCTTAAGCGCAGGACTTCTCTTTTTGTATTTGTATTTACTTTGTATCACACAGCCTGGTTACAATGCTGCTACCCATCCCATGTGTTCCCTATTAAGGGTTAATAAGTAAAGGGGTGTATATAAAAAATACCCCTTTCTGTCTCATTAGAGATATCTTTGCCAGAAGCTCAAGGAAGCAGGCTGAAGGGTCAGTGTTAGGACCCGCTTAGGGGGGGTCTGCCTTGACGTTGGCAGGCGGGCATCCCTCCAATGGCCATTGGAGCAACTAAATGACCTCCATTTGTCTAAATATACATAGGGATTAAGGAAAAAGCGCAAGTAACATTTTCTTTTCTTTGTTTTTTACTATATATTGGGGCTGATGTGTGTTGTAGTCCTTGCAGCTTAAGCGCAGGACTTCTCTTTTTGTATTTGTATTTACTTTGTATCACACAGCCTGGTTACAATGCTGCTACCCATCCCATGTGTTCCCTATTAAGGGTTAATAAGTAAAGGGGTGTATATAAAAAATACCCCTTTCTGTCTCATTAGAGATATCTTTGCCAGAAGCTCAAGGAAGCAGGCTGAAGGGTCAGTGTTAGGACCCGCTTAGGGGGGGTCTGCCTTGACGTTGGCAGGCGGGCATCCCTCCAATGGCCATTGGAGCAACTAAATGACCTCCATTTGTCTAAATATACATAGGGATTAAGGAAAAAGCGCAAGTAACATTTTCTTTTCTTTGTTTTTTACTATATATTGGGGCTGATGTGTGTTGTAGTCCTTGCAGCTTAAGCGCAGGACTTCTCTTTTTGTATTTGTATTTACTTTGTATCACACAGCCTGGTTACAATGCTGCTACCCATCCCATGTGTTCCCTATTAAGGGTTAATAAGTAAAGGGGTGTATATAAAAAATACCCCTTTCTGTCTCATTAGAGATATCTTTGCCAGAAGCTCAAGGAAGCAGGCTGAAGGGTCAGTGTTAGGACCCGCTTAGGGGGGGTCTGCCTTGACGTTGGCAGGCGGGCATCCCTCCAATGGCCATTGGAGCAACTAAATGACCTCCATTTGTCTAAATATACATAGGGATTAAGGAAAAAGCGCAAGTAACATTTTCTTTTCTTTGTTTTTTACAATGACCCTAGATTGCTTATAAATACCAAACTTAAAAATTAGCATTCACAGAAAAAAAGTTGTTTTGACATCCCATTTCATAAGATAGCACCTTTAGGGAGATTTGTTAGCAGTATTTGACGTTATGTCAGCAATCTGAGCCCAGAATAACTCTGTTAAGTGTCTGCAAAATGCCCGTATCTGAGAACATTGCTGAGGCAGGAAATGCCAGCGAGTTGAATATGCAAGAGACCTGAATATTTCTTTAAAAGCTGCTCTGATCATATTGTTCAAAATTAAAGCAATCTCAGCTTGTGCCACAAAAATGAATGGCTGCGCACTTTATCAGGCGAAAATGAATTAAACTAAAATAATAGTTGATTTTAATGAGCAGAGATATACATTTGAAATATTTATTACTAAACGACTGGTATTCTTTTCATTGCTTGTCTAGTGCTGGATGTGTGTAATTGTCAAACTAGCAGGAATTGTTGCTGTAGAGATAATGTGCTATTTTCAAGTTTCAGAACAGCTAGAGATAAAAATTAATGACTTTGATAAACCAATTTCATAGTGAGATAGCAGTGAGCACCTGCAAAACAACACATTGACAGGATTTTTTCTTTCAATTATTTTTCAAAACACACTTATGCAATTACATTTTTTTATACTTCATTTAACATATAATGTGAAAGTAATACAAATGTTAGCATCTTTAAATTGCATTTAATATGGAAATGCTAGCAAAAGTAAATGACTGGACTGGAAGCAAGCATCAATAGAACGGCAATACATGAACATACCATGCGTTGCCTGATTGACATTTTACATACTTAATCCATCTATTTGTATCACACATCAAAAAACAAAAACTTGAGCAGTTAAAAAAAAGTTGGGGTTCTTCAGGCCCGTAGGACTTATCTAATCTGAAGCCTCTTGGATAGTTATACTTGCGATTATATGTCCAAGCTGCTCAACATTTTCAAAGTATTTTCCAGCTCCTTCTATCTCTCTAATTACATCACTTAACTTTTTTTCAGGTTTTTTTTTTTTTTTTGCACTAATGCGAATATACAGTAGGATAGCTGTTTTAGATCTTTATAAATAAATCCTATGTCCCTGACCTCAGTCCAGTTGTTAGAGTGAGAGAAATAGTGTTGGAATGACCAAACCATAGGGTTAATAGGAAATTAAAATCAATGGTGTTTGGTGAAGTTGTAAGATGGTTGGGTTCCAGACTCCTCCCCCAGAATTTTACTCCTCCCTATACTGTACACAGATACTCATACAATTCAAACACAACATAAAGATATCTATAAAATGCATAGAGCTGAGTACAATACAGCGATAACCATACCACAAACAGAACTGAGAAAAAAAATATTATACACAGAGCACTGCACATTACAAATACACCTATAACATACACAGAGCTGGGTAGGCTACAGACATATCCACAGCTGAGTAAAATACAGAGAAATAACACACAGAGCTGGACACAATAAGAAGATAACATAACTATTCCCTTTAGACAGTCACAAGGGCTATTGGGGGAAGGGGGGATGATAATATTATACACTTACATTTGGCAGGGGCAGCACTTTCTGCTGCCCAAATGGCAACTGAACGGCAATTCCTAAAATTCCATCTTAAAGGACAGTAAGTATGTGCAAAACCTGCTAAAGCAGGGTAGATTTCAAACCAAACGCATTTTTTGACATGCTCTAAAAAAAATATTCTCCAAACAGCTACCAATGAGGGGGGGGGGGGACCCTGCACTATTGAAACCTATTGTAAAATAGTGTTTCTAAACTGCTACAATATTTTTTTTCCCCACATAAAAAGTGGTGGTGTGCTGCCCCAGGTGCCCCTATGAAGGTACCCGTACTGGAGAAGATATGTTATGCAGCAAAAATGTGATCCGAATATATCAAATTTTATAAATTATAACATAGCCAAAGTAACAGAGAAAAAAATAAAACAACACATATGGCTTTTAAGCTCTACCAATGATTCCAATTGGGGAATCATTGATGAAAGACTCGATGAAAGATTTTTAGCGAATCTAAAACTTATATTCCCTAATAAAAATTAAGTTGTATTCTTTTAAATCCTTGAGTGCTATTATATATATGGTATATGGTATATATGTGATGTTTGCTCCTCTAGAAACATGAAGTCTTCCCAAAAAAGAAAGTCTAAAAAAGAGGTGACTGTGGTGTCCCTGTTTTCATCGTCCTATGAGTGATTGCAATATGCAAAAGCAAGAGGACACAGCATTGAAATACTCATTCCAATACTCAGACAACACTACCAGCATCCTCCAACAGATGCACTCGGAACAGGACTACTTAGCCAAAGAGATTGATAAACGCACCAAAGAGCTTACATCCAATATCCAGGCCTTTGGGGCCCACAATGCAGAACTGGAGACCCGAGTAGTCAGTGGTGGAGGCCCATAACAAGATGACAGGCCACACCAATGACTTGCAAGTCCACCTTCATATGGTGGAACATCTACTGGAAGACCTCTCTAATAGATCCCATAGGAACATTAGAATATGTGGCATACCAGGATGATCAGGAGAGGGCTTTCTCCTACAGCTGACCCCAAAATGTTTTTCCCATTCTTACTAGAAATATCGGACCATTGACAGAGCGCACAGGGCACTAAGGGCAAGAATGGCAATGCACCAAGAGATATGATTGTTCACTTCCACTTTTTCTCAACTGAAGCTATTATATGAAAACACAGAGGTTCCAATGTCATGTTTAATGTTACACGTGTTCCCTAATCTCTCTGGCTACTCTACAGAAACGCAAGATGTGGAAACCAGGGACAGGCGTCTTACACGTCAACCATATACCCTCCACCTGGAAACACCCATTCAAGTTGTTTTCTTTTAAAGGTGGCAAAATAGTCCTTCTGCGATATTTGGTGTCAGCTTAAGCCTGGATTGATTCCATCACCAAGCACCATAGGGTTCTGTAACGTACCTCTCCAAGACATTTGGCCATTGCTAGTCATTTAGACACTATAATACTATAATTCCTACAGTCTTGGTTCTTGCTTAAGACAAAACTAGGGTACTCAACCTGAGGGCAGGTAGTTAGTTAGCAAGACATGTTAAAGCAGCGATAAGGTTAAACCATGGACTGCGGCAAACTGCCACATGCATATTCTATTATAATCTGTGGTTCCATTTAGACCCATTGCTACAAGTGTATAAAATCAAGCACCTACTCATGCTATCTGCATTTACAAACATTTGTGATACAAATGGGTCGTTCTGAAGAACTCAGGTAATTCAAATGTGATACTGGAATAGGATACCACCTTTGCAATAAGTCAGTTCAAGAAATGTCATCCTTGCTAGATATTCCACGGTCAACTGTAAGTGGTATTAATGAAAAGTGGAAGCATTTAGGAGCAGGAAAAACTCAGCCACAAATCGCAAGGCCACGTATAGTCACAGACCAGGGTAACCGAGTGTTGAGACACATGGTGCATAAAAGTTGCCAACACTCTGATGATTCAATAGCTGAAGAGTATCAAACTTCCACTGGCAGACTCTAGGATGAACTGGAATGGAGATGAACACCTCTGGGATGAACTGGAATGGAGATGTGAGCCACACCTTCTCATCCAACATCAGTGCCAATCCAACGATCTACTGTTTGAATGGTCACAAATTCCCACAAAAACACTCCACAATCTTGTGGAAAGCATTCCCAAAAGAGTGGAAGCTGTTATAGCTGCAAGAGGAGACCAACTACATATTAATATCTTATGTATGTAGAATGTGATGTCATAAATGTCCCTGTTGGTGTTTGTTCATATAATGTATGTGGCTAGATACTCCTCAGAGGGCCCTCCTCTGAACTGAATTCCCAGGCATTTTTACCTCTATCATAATTTGGGATACAATTAGACACAGATGAACTATAACCTATGCCCCTAACACCAATTCTTATAAATATAATACTTTCAGATGAATGCGCGAGATTATATTGTCAAAGGGGCTCCTATCTTCATATTTGGTCATCCTGCCCAATAATATTGCCGTTTTGGGAAGCGGTTAAGTGACTCTAGACAGTTGTTTTCACACTTTGTACTAGACCCCTGGTTTTTCTCCTGTTTCGACCTGCCGGCATTCCAAGAAAAGCTCAGAAATTATTCAATAAAATTACTCTAGCTGCTAGAAGGTTCATCAGAGCAAATTGGCTCAAGGATTCCACTCCACCAATTAGATAGGCCAAACTAAAATTGATGAGAACCACCTTATGGATCAACGTACCGCCACTGTCTAACTCCCTACCTGCATTTTTTTTTACATGTGGAACCTGGCGAGACTACAATTCCACAAGTTACTATTTCAAGTGAGATCATAAAAGTGATTATTATTGCGGTGCTACCCATGCGCTCCGACCCAGCCCCAGTCTCTTCTTTCTCTTTTTCTTTTATTTTATTGGGTAAAATCGAAATATTATACAAAGATTTCTACATTGTTATATCATAAAACTGTATATGAAACATATTTTTTGTCAAAACATAATGTTTCGAAATTGTACACCTCTCAAAACCATGTAATACATCAACTAAACTAAGCTGTTTATACTTTTGTGCTGTAATAGTAAAAATGTGCAAAACTGTAAAAAGCGAAAATTTGACGACAGTTGACCTTTAAATAAGAAATCTAGAAACACTGCTAGAATACATGCTCTGAAATAAATTGTGCTGGATTCATTCCTGAAAACTATATACAATAACATTTGATGTGATTAATATAAGAAATTCAATGAGCCATTATTCAGGTCTTTCTATCTTTGTATATCTGCACTCAGTCATAAAATTAGACATCACAAATATACAATCTAGCACCTGTTCACAATAAGCTCTTCTCTCCACTGGAGAACAATTGATAATCATTACATATATTTTGTGAAGTGCATTCTGAGCATTGGTTAAAATACACTGCAATCACGAAGCTTCTTCCTTACCACTTCTCTGTTGCAACATAAAATACTGCTGGATTACTCTTGCATGCTCAGATGTTTTCTGGATTGCTTTGTGATAATGAAACAGTTGGTTTCTCAAGAATACCCACCATTTAGAATCATACTATAAGACACCTTGCATAATCTCACAATTTTACAAGGTATTAACATAGAACTTGGAAAGAGTGTACATGCCAGGGTTCCATTTCTTAACTCAGTAAAAAGTTAAACATGTGGACTATTAACCACTGGCAGCCTGAAGCATGGTGTTCAGAGGTTCTTTGTACCTGTTGAATCTGTGGAACGTATGCCTCACCTTGCTCAATATTTCTTTCTTAACTGAAGTACATACAGCATACTTACTGCATCTTTAATATAAGTTTCAATTTCACCAATACAAATAGTCCAGATGAAAAGGAAAACATGTGTGTACCAGTTGCCACAGAACCTCAGTCATCATGGTAGCCAGCAGAGGAGAAGTAAGTACAATATCAAGTCTCTGAAATGTTCCTCTCATAGTGGGAGTCTAAAGACAAAGCAAATATAATACCAAGTCTCTATAATCTGTCCTCTTGATGTGCAAGTCTAAAGACAGAGCAACTATAATACCAAGAGTCTCAAACTTTTCCTCTAGTAGTGCGATTCTAAAGACAGAGCAAATATAATACCAAGTCTCTGAATTTAGTCCTCACATAGTGGGAGACTAAAGACAAAGCAAGTTAAAGTCTCTAATATGTGTCCTCTCACACTGGGAGTCACACTAAAGACAGAGCAAGTATAATCCCAAATCTCTGAATTTTTTCCACTCATGAAGACAGATGAGGACTTGATAATTTCTCCTGAGCGGAGATGCACCCATTGGAGACATATTTGTGAGCTCCAGTATTATGGATGATGCCACATTTGTTGACAATGTGCATTCATTGTACCAGGGCCATACTGCCAATGGGTACCATCTGGCAGCTCTAATTATAATAATTGAATGTAATAACATACTCTCTAGGTCTAGGCAATTGTTTATCATTTCAGAGTGGCAAAGGGCTTGAAAGGATGTTACTTGTCTCCATACAAATAATCTACAGATTACAGAATATAAGATAATAATAAAAAAGTATTTAACCAGGAAAGGTACATTCAGATTACTCTGGTTTCCAAGTACATCCTGGGGATGTTACCTTAGCCCAACAGGGGTTGTTACTATCACCCAATTTAATGGTACTCATTTCATCTACCTCGGAAGGATGAAGGGCTGAGTCAACCCTGCCGGGATTTGAACAGATTCTGCTGATGCATTAGCCCACTGAGCTATTTCACCGGCCTAGTATCTTCACTAATATAAAAGCCACCTTGATGAATGATCAATAATTTTGGTACAGAGTAACCTATGGTGAAAAAATAAATATCACTTGGGATTTTCAACGTATGTGTAGTACAAAGATAGGCCTACATTATTATATATGCAATATAGTAAGAACGGTTGTGCTTCCTTATCGGTTTCAAGGGAAGTTATCCAATTTACCAGCAGTCACTTTCCAGAATTTTTAATATTATGTTTGCTTATGGCCTATATTTAATAAACATGTGTTTGTGAGGTCTGAAAAAAATGAACACTACAGTATTTAGCACTATCCTAGAAATGAATTCCTGCATAATTTCTATAGGCCATTCCCTTTTCTATTGTTGACCATAGTATATTGAGGAAAAGAAACAGAAGCAATATTTGTTTCTGCTCCTCCGATGCAATGTGTTTCATTATTTCACATTTTACATAGAATTCAATATTATGTGATGTTTATTAAATAGATTATATTATTACCACACAGTCTACATTCTACCTTATAATAACACAACAAACATCCCATGGGTTCAATTAGTAAAGTTTTTTTTTATTATGTATTTTGCCAGTAAAAAACAAAAAAAACTATCATACTGCACATATTAGCTTTTTGAGAGGCAACAACATTATTAGGGTCATTAGCCTCCTGTTAAAATCTGAAACTACAACTAATGAAGTGTCACATGGAAAAAGAGATTGTCACTTATTTAGTCTGGGAATCCATCGTCGACTAAACAGAAAATGACCATCCTACAAAGCGATATCCACAGTTTCTCTCACTAAATATACAGACAAAACTATAATGAAACTCCTCAGCCATGAAATGATGATCATTATAGCCTTTTTGCTAGAAGGTAAGAAATAGCATACCCTGAACTGAGACTCTATGTTAATACCTGCTGAATAAAGAGGAATTCATGCTGTACTGAGATGTAATGATACCAGACGCTACATAATCTTCTGACACAGTTAATGGAATAAGTGGAAGCTTGAGGTGTATTACTGCCATTATTTTATTATAGGCAACAGGTAACAAGAGTAAAATGTGTGGAAAGAATATATCTGCGTAGAGAGTAAAAGATATTAAAACTTTAAAAAGTGATGATATGTGAACAAAGTGTTTGTCATGTCCAGGTATCAATGAATGTAACTGCAGTCTCAGTTTAACCCACAATATTGCTACTAGGAAGAGAACTGAGAGTTCTGAACTCTTTGTTGTAATAAAAAAAATGGCTGACCCTCCTAAATAGAGACACTTGAGAGGCATGGACATTTTAGAAATAATGCTCAATAGCCTATTCATTATTTTTTTTCCACATTCCATGTCAAATGTTTTGGACAACTATTGTGCGGAGTACGGTATCAAAATCTTTTGCCCCACATTTTATCAAATCATTTTTAAATCTATTCTATAAAAAATGCATGTTTTTCCATGTATTTGTTAAACCATTATAATTTTAGAAATGAAATTATTATTTAGGTGGATAATGACTCTTAACTTCCCTATGACAGACAGTTTTGAGATTGTAAGCTCGTTTGACCAAAGCCTTCTTCGTCTCTTGTGTCAGTTAACATTATTTGTGTATCTCAATTACTGATTGTTAAATATTCTCATTGTATAATTCTTCTGTTCTACATGGAAGGGTGAACTCTTCAGGCCCTTGGGTACTGGTCCTTAGAATGGCTGAGCTAACGCAGGACAGAAAGCAATATCAAATACAGTAACAAATAAAGGTCAGGAGTACAGAGATACAGAATAACTAGGAAACTAGACAAGATCAGGTCAGGTTTATAGAAATAATGAGAGTCAAGAACAAGCCAAGTTCAAAGTCAGAAAAGCAGACTGCAAGAGAAATTAACGCGCTGACTGGGAACCAAAACAGATACCACAACAGGGCAAAGACAAAGTGTGCAAAACTAATATAAATGCATATCTATATATACATACATACACAAACACAGGAATAAGGCTGGAAGTGACATCTATTACATATAAAATATGTCCCACACTATACACATCTATCTGCCTTTTGATCCATGTGGCTGGTGCGCTGCAAGGGAAAGTGCAGAGAGCCTTCTCTCATTCCTTAAAGTCAGGACCTCCCGATTAATCCTCACAGTGTGAGGAGAGATCAGAGCTTACCATGAGCAGAGCTGCGCTGGGTAGGTAACTTTACAACCCATCAATTAATCATTTGTGTATGTTGAAAATTGATCAATGGGTTGGATGATATTAATTAGTTCAATAATTAGTTCAAGAACAATAATATACATATCATGTAAATACATTTTAAAGACTTGCCTTGTCCTAAAAAAAAAAAGCCCTGGGAGGGACTTTGCTAAATAAACCTTCTTTTTGTATTTCCACAGGTGATCTCTTTCATGCACATTAATATACTGACCAGAGACAGCACTTGGGTTGTTATTTTACAATCAAATATGTAGATACCTGCATTCACACAAACACACTTACACCAATGGCGCACTCTTGTGTTGAGATTTGGTACTGTAAAGGCCATTGGAATAAATTAAAATCACTGACATTCTCATGGAATAAATCTGTAACTGTTGGTGGTTTCCTGTGGTATCCACATATTTAAAGTGGGCGGACAGTAACCATAAAAATATTGCACATGGTCTGCAACACTGGTATGATGTTATATAGCTTTGGAATGGTGCTCAAAAATTTGAGGAGCTTCAACACATTACACCTTTACACCACAAGCAGGTGCCTGTTACTTAGACATGAGGCAGCAAGGATCCACAGATTCTACCATCTGCATGTCACAGTATAAACTGACATTTGATAGACCAGGCTGCATTTTTCAGATTTGATATACAATAGATTTGATTGTTATGTGCCCTCAATGGCTTAATGTGTTGTGCAAGAGATGCACTTAATCACACCATTGTTGTAAATATTGTTTATTTGAGACATTTCTGTTGACTTGAATTGACTGGTCATTTACCTCTAATTTCTTATAATATCAGAAGAGGTTTTGTCCTTTTGTCCCCCAAAGTGATTTTTCTGAAGTCAAGTAATATAGGTTTGATAGTCGTGTGTCTACTGTTCTTCGATGATAGTAGTGTTATTCTGCTGCTGGAGCTATTCTACTTAATGTGTTGTGCTTTAAGGATCAATGGCTCAATGCCTCAGTTTGTTGAGCTTTCATAATCGATTTTATACCATTGGTGTACAGATTGTTTATTTGAGACCTTTGTGCTAACTGCAATGAGACTTGTCATTTACTTCTAATTTCTCTTAACAACAAAAATGTTTTTGCCTTTTTATCTGACGCATCGATGCTTACTGGAATGTTTTATTTATGTATTTATTTATTTTTATACAATCACACAAAAATAAAGTCAGCATGGAAGCAAAGTGATAATAGTCCAAAAGCAGCTTAAACACCAATTTGAAGTCTCTCTTTTCGGATCAGAAACTGGGGGGGTAGGTGCAGCGCTTCAATAAACCTTGATAAGGTATATGTTAAGAGAACCAGAGAAGAAATAATAGTGTAGTATTTAAAACTGTAGTGGTGAGAAGTAAAATAAAAGATGTGCACTCACACTTTACTGGAGCTTCAATACAGCTCCAGTGTATGCGCCTGGGCGGAATAATCCCCGTCTATGGATCAAATGCAGAGGTAATTCTTCGAATTATAGGTGTGGTAGGGGGTATCCTCATAAAAAATAAACAAATAAAAATTGTATATGGTGAAGTATGTAGAGCTATGGAGCAAGGGTAGGTAAAAACTATAAAATGTGCACTAATGTGTAATGGAGCCGTAAAACCTGGCTCCTCTGATGGCGCTTGAAGTGGTATGATCCCCACTCAAGGATACAGGTGTAAATATAAATTCTTCCGTCTGTGGATATGTGAAGATAAACAAACAGAACCACAATAGTGTACACCATAAAAAGGAGTGTAAGCAGAAATAAATAAGTTAAACCTACTCACATGCTAAAGAGCAAGTTCTGGTTTGCTCAATCCAAGGCGCTTGGGTTGTATGATCCCCACCAGGGATAGAGCTCCAAACAATCCAACTGCAGCAAACTTAGGTCCAATTAAAAAAGTACTGTAATATTAAAAAAATAATAAAAGTAATACAATATATAATATAAAATAGTGATAAAAAAAGTTATAAACAATACACTTAACGCGTTTCTCCTTGGTAGGCTTTATTAAACACTTTTGATAAAGCCTACCAAGGAGAAAAGAGAAAAGAAAAGTCTAAAAGCTATGACTGAAACTAAAATTACTGTCAAAATTAAAACTCGTATCTGTTTCTTTTGTCTAAGTCCTACTGTTTGGATGGCTTGTCTTTGTTCTGAAGGTAATGTTACCTTCAAAACAGAAAAAATGTAAGATGAGAATATACAAATGTTATCAATTGTTTGTTCAACAATGTTATGTGCTTAACTTTGTTATTCACTGTATGATGATAAAGAATTAAAAAAATAAAAGCAGGCGCCATTTACATCTTTGGTCACTTTAGATATTTTAAATTATGTTGCTTCATTGAGACCTCCTCGATACAGAAAGCAGGTATTTCTCTTACCACTAGGAGAGTGTGACTATTGCCCCAGATTTCGCAAATCTTTGTCTTTTAGACCACCCCCAGTCATTTACTTTATGCTCACTTTGAAAAGAGAAATTGGAGATCCTTCTGCCTCAAATAAGGTTTGATGAGTTATTTCTATTACTATATGAGTGAGGTTTTGAGAGTTATATCTGTAAATCACAAAGAGCAACCATTAAGAATATTCCTCACATGGTATTTAATTACAGTCAGGCAGTTTAAAATGCACCAACTTGCTCCCATTTTATGCTGAAAACAAAATAGTCTTCGAAGACTCACATCTGGTGGACCTGCTCTCGATTGTGAAGATGGACTCACGGCTCTTGTATATAATGCATCGAAGCACTTGCATAACATATGGGATCTTTGGCTATTAGACAGACAATTACCACATTAACCCATTTGCAGCTGTGCTTTATTCTATGCCAAACATGCATTTAATATTTTTGGATTAGCTTTTCAAATGATTTAGTATTTTTGGGTCAATTTGTAAAATAATATAATTATTTTCAAAATATAGTAATTTTTAAATATATATTTAGATTTTGTATACGTAATATATTATTTCACAATTCATTTTAAACCTGGAACACTGTTACATTTCTGTAGCATTTAAAGAAATGAAAGCCTTTATCTTCTTGTACTGGAAAAGAACAGAAGCAGATGATCAACAGAAGTTGATCCACCCAGATTACGCCAAGAGCTATAGATTGTTCAATGCTAAGAATGGAACACGGTTCCAGGGCTAAATTAAACAGTAGGAGTGAAAAGTCACATTGTTACGCCATTGCAACCTAAGAGTAGACAATTTTACTTTGAGCGCTCTGTTGAAATTAAGGGCTCTAGACCGAAATGATGAAACTTGAATAATTGATCTAAATGGTCCTACTATGTGAAATTAAAAGTGTTTTCCGCACTACAAGTAATCATTAGATTGTCATTATTTCCACCAGAAATTTAAACTATAATAGCAGCCATGTTCCCTAATCACATTTACTGTGAAGCATCTTCCTCAAAGAAAACCCATTTTGAGTAATAAAACCGAACAAATTCTGGGTTTTGCAAGCACTATAATTTCTGGTTTGGTAAAATCCCATGGTGGTGGTGGGGACACAGAGGAGGACGCAGGGCCGGTGCAAGGATTTTTGCCGCCCTAGGCAAAATAAAGATTTGCCCTCCCCCCTCCCACCCACCCCCTAGTGACATCGCAATGCCCCATCCATATGATCTGCCAGTGCTGCACACAGTGTGTGTTTACATTAAAAAGCCTGCAGGGACATGCTATAGACACCAGAACCACTGTATTAAGCTGCACTGGTTCTGGGCACTAAAGTGCCCCTTTAATGTGAGGTAAATTATAGATTAGACTGTGTCACTAATAACATACTAGACTGCCTACTTACAACCAAATGAGGATGGAGATGGGCTCTGGCTGCAGTCTGGCTCCACTGGTCTGGTGTAGAACAGGATCTCTGGAGGCTGTTTGTAACTGTGGTCACAAAATTCAATGTTCTGGGAGAACGGGAATCAGCTCAATTTTTTGGGGCCCCTTACACAGCTCAAGGTCTGGGCCCCAGGGCCTGACGGTGAGTATGCCCATAAGGCCCACCCATAAGTCCACCTATATGTTCCACCCATGAGTTTGCTCACAGGGAGTGGAGTGTGATGGGGATGTGTTATGTGTTATTGTAGAGGATCTAATGTTTGTGCTTATGGAATGTAGTGTATAGGGATACCAGTTTGTGTAGGTGATGCAGTGTGTTTTTGTGTAAGGGTAGAAAGCAGTGTGTGTTTGTGTATAAGGGATGTATTGTGTGTTTCTTGTTGTGTGTAAGGGATGCATTGTGTGAATCTGTGTTTGTATGCATAAGGGATGCAAAGTGTGTTTCTGTGTATGCAGTGTGTGTGTCTGAGTGTGTGTAAGAGATGCATTGTGTTTCTGTGTGTGTGTAAGAGAAGCAGTGTGTGTTTGCATGTGTGTGTAAGGGATGCATTGTGTGTTTCTGTGTATATATGCAAAGGATGCATTGTCTTTACGTGTAAGGGTTGCATTGTGTGTGTGTGTGTCATGGATGCATTGTGTGTTTCTCTGTGTGTAAGGGAAGCATGTTGTGTTTCTGTGTGTATAGGGATGCATTGTGTGTGTGTGTGTGCGTAGTGTGAAAGAGCTCCCTGTCCTGCCCCCTGTCCTAAAGAGCTCTCCCTTCCATCCCTTAGAGATCTCCCCTGCCCCTTAGTGGTCTCTCCTCTCCCCCCCCCACCTCCCTTAGTGGTCTCCTTTTCTCCCCGACTTTCCATTAGTGATCTCTCATCTCCCCCTTAGTGGTCTCTCCTCTCTCCCCCCACCTCCCTTAGTGGTCTCCTTTTCTCCCCGACTTTCCATTAGTGATCTCTCGTCTCCCCCTAAGTGGTCTCTGCTATCCTCTTCCCCCCATTTCCATTAGTGGTCTCTGCTCTCCTCCCACCCTCCCCTAGTGGTCTATCCTCCACCCCCCTCCCTTAGTGGTCTCTCCTCACCCCCCTCCCCTAGTGGTCTATCCACCACCCCCTCCCTCCTTTAGTGGTCTCTCCCTCCCCCACATTCTCCTCAACCCCCCCTTCCTGTGTTCTCATCCCCCCCCCCCGGTGGTCTCCTCTTCTTCTCCCCCGTGTTCTCCTCTTATTCCCCCCTCCCTGTGTTCTCCACTTCTTCCCCCCCTCCCTGTGTTCTCCTCTTCTTCTCCCCCGTCCCTGTAATCTCTTCTTCTCCCCCTGTAATCTTCTCTTCTTCTCCCCCCTCCCTGTAATCTTCTCCCCTCCCCCCTGTAATTTTCTTTTCTTCTCCCCCCTTCCCTCCCTGTAATCTCGCGGACCGGAGAGGAGCTCGGCCACGCTACAGGAAGGGGAGGTGAGGAGAGAGGCAGTGCGGCAGTTGCCTGAGCGCTCTCTATAGAGCGCTCAGGCGGCTGCAGCATTTAAAGAGCCGGCGATGGTGGCGCAGGGCGCCCCCTCCTATATGGCGCCCTAGGCGGCTGCCTAGTTCGCCTTATAGGAAGCGCCGGCCCTGGGAGGACGAGAATTTAAAATACATTTGTATTTTCAGATAAGCAAAAAAATGTTCCATTGCTTGAACGTAGTGTGATATGATAGTTTTAGCTTAATTTGCAATATGATATTTTTAGCTTTTTAAAGTATGAGATTTTTATGATTCTCTATGTATGCAATTAGTGGTTTTTTTCATTATTAAGAGAGTAGATGAATGATGTTCTTGATTATCAAACTGAGACACATTCACTATAAAATGATGACTATGAAAAGCAGCACAGCTCATAAACGTACATTGAATTGCAGAATCTGATCATCTATATCCCAAATACCTAGTATATGCATACTCTTCTAGACGATGTCTACTATTTAATAAGAATTGAACCTGCACAGCTTTAAATTACTTTCCAGAAAGAAAGATAATTAAAAATCAAGGTTGCAGTAAACTGGCTTACTGAATGATTAAGTAATAGCTCAAAAAATATCCACTATCTTATGTGAATGTTTCACAGCTCTGTTTCAGAACAAATCATGTTCTAGCTTTGAAATTACTTTCTGTGCCATGGAATCATGATGAGGAAGACAGGACTATATTCTTGATAGTATAACATATTATCACCCAATTCCTTTCCATCAGGATGTACAGAAACAAAGTATGCTATCAGTATTATTTTTAAGAGTAATATTTATACATTTTACAAGAAAAGAACAATGCATATTCAGTTTTAAAATACTCTGTATTATAAGATGGTTTGCTGAGGAATGGCATTAATTTCTGCTGCTCTGTTTGCAGTAGGCCTCTGAAGAGTCCCGCTTTGGTGGGACAGTCATGATGTTGTGGTCCTTTTCTGCCATCCCACTTCAGATCCCTGGTGCTTCATAATCTGGGGACACCAGTACAGTGAGAGAGCATCATTAGATAATTTGCCTGTGCAGCGGGCACTAGGACAAGGAAAGGAGTGCTTGAGCAGCATTGCCTGCATGGCCCTTAAAGGCTGGGGGCTAGGCAGACACGATGTAAGTGTACTTGTCCCAATTCCATACCTCCCATTGTTGAAAGGTATGGTGCAGGCAGAGGCGGGCTGGAGGCAAGGAAGCTATTAACCCCCAGTCAGATGATGCCAGCATTAGGAATCTACCATCAGCATTGACAGTATATTTTGCGGATGGCCGCAAACAAGCCAGCCACCTTTGCAGAGAAGAGAAGGCAGGCAGTCTGGTGCCTGTGTACTGTGTATGTGCACAGATATCCTGTTTGTCTTCCTCTTGCATCCCCCATGACCTCTGACTTCACCAAATGTGCAGAGAAAGGTAGACAGACAGGATGTCTGGGCACATACATAGTGCACAGGCACCACACTGCCTGCCACTAGACACCAGGGAGGCCCTGAGGATTCCATCTGGGTAAGTGCAGGGGATGCCAGGTATCTGGGTGCAGAGCAAATGCAGGTGATGTCATCTGGGTGCAGAGTAAGTGCCGGGAATGCCATCTAAGTGCAGAACAGCTGCTGGAGATGCCAGCTGGGTGCCCAAGTAAATGCTGGTGATGAAATCATAATCCCTGAGCAAGTTGTTTGGGGCAGTGACATGGAGCAGAGCTTTTGGGGGCAAAACGATGGCACAGAGATGTTGGGGGCTGAGAGATAACAATGGTGGCAGAGAAATGGCACTGACAGGTTGTTTGGGGGGCACAGATCGCACTAGGAGGCCTTTTGGAGGTACTACATATGTCTCAAGGGTATGATATACAAATGTTATGAATTTACTGCTCACTGGTGTGATATACAAAGTTTATGCATTTAATGCTTTTTGGCATGATATACACGGTTTATGCAGTTAATTTTCATTGGTATGATGATGTATTTACTGGTCATTGGCATGAAATACCAAGTGTATGCATTTACTGTTTATTGGCATAAAATACAAAATGTATACATTTAATGTTAGTTGGCATGATATACTAAATGTATGCTTTTCTTTTTCATTGGTATGATATACCAATATGATACACTTGTGTCTATCGCTGATGTTAACAAGTGGGTTGGTAAAACTGCACTATGGGATACTAAATAGTTTTTGCCCCCCAGACTCAATTTGACAGCTCTTCCCGGGTTGCAGAATGGGTTGTATCAAAATCATAAAATGTACTCAACCTTATTATTTATCAAAGAGGCTTATTTACTAAAGTGAAAATTCAAAGCGGATTTCAAATTTCAAATTCAGGGAAAAAATAGCTGTCTTGGAAAAAGTAGTTTTTTCCCTAAACTGTCCTTAGTCTCTTAAAGTAGGGAAGACACTCATACACTCAGTGTCATGAGGTGCATTTCAGGGAAGGATGTGGAGCGTACTCTCCCATCAGCACAGACTTGCTCATCGATGGCTCAGCAATATAATATATGACACAGTAATCAAATAATATGTGCATGGAAGAGAGACTGTATAGCTAGTGTGTATGTAAAAGCATAGTTTATTTGTGTGTGTCTGTGAAAAGATTCTTGCAATGTATCCATTCCATATCCCATGGTTTAATTAAAAAATAATAATAATTCAATAGTGAACTAATATTTTTTTAAAAAATTATTCAGGAATAGGTTACACAGCTGGCAGCATAGGCGTAAAAATGTACTAATTACAGTATTCTGAATTAGTTATGTATTCTGCATATGCAATTTATAAATAACTGGATAATTTGGCACCGTGGAAAGCTAAAAAGAGAAGCAAATTATGGGAACTGGGAGAAGAGGAATGACCACACTTCCTAAAACATAATTTTATTTGTAATACATTAATAGAGAATTTTAAAATCAGGTAAAAACGAACCAAAAAAAAGTTAGAAAATAAGAACAAAGAAACGTTGTCAATATGAATGTGGCTAAATTGATATTTCCATGCATCAGACAGATAAGGCGCATTAAAAATTAAAGTCCTATTCTTATCCAGTAAGACTGTTTAAAGACAGGTACATCATAAACATGTTTCATTAACATGTATATCTCAAATAATGATATACCGCATCATATTAAAACACTGATTTATTTATTTTTTAAATCCGGTAACATATAAACAAACAAGCTTTATGAAAGCAATAAAATCCAGTAAGTATATACATAATTGTGAATGCAAAAGGCTGTTATTAGTTGTTGACATGCAATAATAAGCCATCCTGTGATCAGATATACAGAGGATCTTCTACACCACAGTAACCATGAACCATTTATTGATTCCTCATATAAGCTGCGTCCAAAGGGGGATTTCTCTCATTAAAAGTTGCTTGAAAAAAGTCATTTCCCAGTGGAATGTGTTGAAATATTGTTGTGCCTTAAGTCTAATACATTTATTATTGCTTGAATAAAAGGGTAAATACATCTCATATCTCAACACTTCAACAATTCTTCTTTGTGATCACTGTTTGCTATAAAGGGGGATAAAATAAGCAACTTACACATCAAGACTCTGGGAGAAACATATTTTCATATATCTATCTATCTATCTATCTATCTATTTATCTGTCTATCTATCAAACACTGGCACGCTACCTTAGTTTCACTGCCTCAGTGCTTCCAACACTGCTTATATCAAATAATAAAACTGTCACATACATATCCCTAGTATTTAGCTACAGCAGAGCAAGTATATTACATGGTAGATGAAAACTGTCCTGTGTATAAAGAACTATTAACTAAACAGTCTATTGTCAGCTGCTATGGAAATGTTTGTTTCAAATACTCCTACATATAATCTCCAATTTGGCTGTTGATTGCATGAAATGTGACTTTAAAGACAGCTACTACCTCTAGTTTTGCATCCTCTAAGCTCTTTTCACAAGTTTTAATCGTTAATCAAATGGATATAACAAAGATGAAGGGGTGGATCGATGAGTGGAAGGGTTAAGGGACAGATAGACATAGAGACAGAGAGACAGGCAGACAGGCAGAAACACAGACAGACAAATCAACATACTTCCCAATATATGTAAAAACGACTGAAGTAAATAAATTGGTAAATAAACAAAACAATAAAAAAAAAAAAAAAAACGGATTAATTAAAACTTAGCATACCTTCTAGTGATGGAAGCTCAGTAAAAGAAAATCAATACAATGCATTTAAATGGTTTTACTAAAAAAGCCACAAAAACCATTACTTAAAGTAAGAGGTTTTGAGATTATTATTAGCGGCTTTCAGCTAGAGAACATCTGAAAGGATAAGCATCATAAAGTGTATTTAAAGTTTGGTTAAATAAGACCCTTCAAGATAAAATAGGTAATCTCCATCAACTACTTTTCTCATGAAGCAGAGGATCAAGCTGCCTGCTGGGATCAGGCATATGTGTTTATTGAAATAGATGCATTTTTTTTTTGTTAAATGACAGTCAGCATGAGTACCCTCTCCAAGAAGCCTTATTGTAGAAACTCAACAATTCATTCATTTCCAACCTGCATCAATCATCGCTGTCTAGATATGGATTACACTCAAGGTAGGAAATAAATGTCAAGCACCAACACCCACTGCTTCATTATAAAAAGAGTGGTTTTTTTTAGCATAAAACACAATGCTGCCTGTAGCTTAATGTAACTCTATCTAGCGTAAACATGGAAATTGACCCCAAAAAATAAAACATTTACCTAATATGTTGTATTTTTTTGCATCTAGATTTAATGGCTGTTTCTTGCCTGTAAGGCCAAGAATAATGCACTTATGGATTCATTTTAAAAATATATGCTTAAAAAGGCTCTGTCACTTTATGATATTCCATCAGGATATATTCATTATAAAATACTGATCAAGACTATTTTGGTATCTCAATGAAATTTAAAAGCAGTCTTGATCAGTATAAAAAGGGGACAGTCACAAGGGACAGCTTGAGGTGCACGCAACTTTCCTCCTCTGCACCGCATGGCCACTGGACCACATCTCTCACATCTTTGTGTAATACACAAAGATCTTGGAAAGTGAAAGCTTAACTAGTAACTTCCATTACAGTCATTCTCTAATGGTAATGCTTTCACAAGAAAGCAGTTCCATTAAAATCACTTATGATGTGGGATTATTTAAAAAACCTTATTGTATTTGTATTCAATTATTGCACTAACTCCATTTTAACTTTATACTGTGACAATCCTCCATTTTGTCCCCCTAACCTGACTTCTTCAATCCTCCATTTTGTCCTCATAACCTAACTTGTTCATTTTAAAATCACCTTACATGACAGAATTTCCCAGCACATCTAATACAATAGAACAAAGACTGTATTTTCTATAAAGATATGATTAACACAGGAATTGCTGACTTTTCCTTAGATTTGCAACAAAGTATAATTTGAAGGCCATGCGAACACAGTAGTAATGAAATGTTCTATTCATAAGAGACCTTGCACCTGGCCACGAGGCCTGAGATCACCGACCGTGTAAAATGACGCTCAAGACCCCTTGTCCCCCACCCGTGTCCAGAACAATCCCACCTCTTGGTGGGTGGACACGGGATTAACCACTTAGTCTTTTGAGCCAATTAATAATATTGATAGGTGGACACTAATCCAGACACTTGACAATTAATCCAATTAATGATGTTTATTTACTGATATTCTAATAAGCAATGATGACGTAAAATGTCTCTTAAAAGGACCTGCGTGTCCGCTTTTTAATCACTTGCCAATAAATTTTCTCGAAGTTATTTTAACCTGAACCTTGTGTGTCAGACTTAATTACTTCAGCGTATATACGCAATTTATTTTATTGATTTGGACAGGAACAGATAGACATTTAAACATTTTGGTTTACTGCTAAAAAGTACCATAACAACTTGGCTGCCCAACGTGGGGCATCGGGCTATGTCCGGCCGGTGAGCCGTCCTAAGGAAGACAAGGGTGGACGGAGGAATCCAGGGGGAAGGAAGGGAGATTGATCACCTCCAGATACACGGTAGAGACTTCTGCAGAGCCACCGGTACGTTCCGGCCCCTTTGATTGACCCGTCCACGTGTCTGTGACTGCTTCCCGGGAGGACATCAAAGACAGGTAATATCTTGCCCGGTGTCTCGTTACTCATTTGTTTACCTGCATTTTAGTCTATCTGTTGCCTGGGTGTGTTTGAATTGTGTTTGAATTGTTTGCCTGTTTCCCCATTTTGAGATAAAGGGGGGGTGGACCTGCAGGGGATTTGCCTGGGGTTCTGTCTTGCTTGTTTTCCCCTTTTTGGGATAAAGGGGGGTGGACCTGAGGGGATTTGCCTGGGTCTTCTGTTTTGTCTGTTTATCTGTTTGTATTTTGCCCCTTTTGGGATAAAGGGGGGTGGACCCGAGGGGATTTGCCTGGGTCTTCTGTTGCCTGTTTTACTCCTTTTAGGAACCACGGTGCCGTGGTTGTAGGGAAAAAGGGGGGTTGACCTGTGGATGCGTTCCTGGGGGTCTTCTTTGCCTGTTTACCTCTTTTAGGAGCCTCGTGGCTGTGGCTGTAAGGAAAAAGGGGATTGTTGGAACTGTGGATTTTGTGTAGACTCATAATTTCCTGTGATCCTTCTCGTGACACTCTGAGAGCTTAGCTAGCCTCATTGTGCACGTGGTAACCCACAGTTTCGAGTACTGGGGCTAGTGGAATTCCAATTTTGGTAACCACTGTCCCGAGTACCGAGGCTGGGGGGATTCCAGTTTTGGTAAACCTCAGCTTCGGCTGGGGGGATTCCAGTTTTCTCTTGGTAACCGCCGCCCTGAGCGCTGGGGGCTGGTGGAATTCCAGTTTTTCTGTTTATTTGTGGTAGTGAGACTTATAAGTGGGTTTTATAGGGGCACTACAGGGGTTGAGGGAGGTGACTTTGGGATAAGCACATGAGTAAAGGAAAGGAATTACTGTTGATTTCATTTGAACTGTGATGCATACACTGTATTTCAACTGTATTGTTGTCTTGTTTGTTTAATGAGGAGTCTCATGTACTCCTGTGTCTGTCTCTAAGGATTTTTCCTTGCCTTTCATCTTTTCTACACTTTCTATATTATTATACTATCCACTCCCATTCCTCTTAAAAGAGAAGTGATTGGTCACACACTTCTCACCTCGCTCCAATCCGTGTCTACCACCCCGGGTAGGCGGATTCAGTGACTAGTCTACGTTTTGGGAAGACGCACCTGAGAAAGTCCCACGATTCTCGGGTGGCAGTCGAGCATTGTAGACGTTCTTGTTCAATTTTCCTTCTCTCCCTCTATATCTAGGACGCTGGTATAGGGGTAAAGGGATTATGGGACAGGATTTAGATAAGCCCAGCAAGGGCTGGTTAGCATGTGATTTGGTAGAGAACAGAGAGGGTGAAGAGATGGTTAAAGGTGTTGAAAAGATTGCAAAAGTATGTAAAATTGCTGTACCGACATGTGGGAGATTGCAACCAGAAAGTTGGCGCAAGTTACTAGCAGAAATGAAAGGCAAGCTTACAGATAATGGTTTATTAAAGACTGCTGAAGCATGGTACAGAGTAGCGAAGGCTATTCAGTTAGAAGGTTGGGTTGAGGAAGAAGTAAATCACAAAGGTGTAAAATTGTTTGTGTATCATAAAAATTGTGTTGCTGGGGTTTACCCTCAGCCAGCGCCCCAAAATGGCGCCCAGGGGATGTCCGTCCCCAAGGTTCAGTCAGCCATAGGTGATAGCCAGCTGACTATGTTCCCCACTCCCGATCCTCCCGAATCCCATCCCATCACCTCCCCTGTCTGCCCGGTCCTGAATTCTGATGGATCTTTCTTTACCCCTTCCCTTTCTCTAACGGTCCCATCATCCTCAGCCATCCCCACGCTTCCTTCCATGCCTAATCCTAACATCTCATCTGCCGCCTCCTCCCTGCAATCCCTCTCTATGGTTAATCCCCTTCCATCAGCACCCATCCAGCTAACTACCCCTCCCTCCCATGCTACGACTCCTCTTTCTGCATCCATCCCTACTAATCCTGTCCTGTCTCCTCCGATAACCAGCTCCGCCCCAGTCCAATATCCTACCTCCTTAACCGTACCTACCCACCCTACTCTTTTGCCCTCCCCTGCCTGGCCCTACCCCTTCCCATATCCCATGGCCCTGCCCTACCCCGGTTACCCTCCCCTTCCCCAAGCCGCTCCCCAGGTTCCGGTCATGCCCAGTCCGGCCCAATCTGCCCCGGAAGTGCCCATATCAAATATGGCCGCCGCTTCTTCCCTTAATCCTGAAGCAACTCCTTTCCCCGCCTCCAATACGGCGGCTCCCAGTTCAGCCCTGATGCCAGTAATTCCCGGCGACTACCTGTCCCCAGGTTACGACTCGCTAGCCACCCCTGCATCTGGGGCTCATTCCCAGCCACCGACCCTTTCACCTCACGCGGGACCTGCACCGCGTAGAAGAGTCAATATCATAGAATTCGATGATGACGAGATGGACAGGGTGTCCCATGTCTCATCGGAACTTGCTGCGGGAGCCCCATCTCATCGTTCTATCGATGATCCCTTCGGCCACAAGGGTCGGGGAGAACAGGCCCCTCCTAAATATGTAGCTTTTAACCCCACTCAAGCTAGTGCTCTGATGAAATCACTCCCGGACCCAGAAAAGCAGCCTATGCCCTTCTACCGAGGGATAGTTCAAATTCAAAAGACTTATTCAGCCGCATGGCGTGATTTATTGAGCATTTGTGCTATTAAAGCAGGGGATGCGTATTGGCCAAGTATGGCCCGACACCTCAGTACAGATCAGCTCAACAGTGATGTTGATTACCCCTCTGGAGTAACTTTTTGCACCCAATTAAAAGAATGGGCTAAGGACAAACTTGCAGATCAGGCTGCTGGCCTTACTGATGTTATTCAAGATAAAGGAGAATCAGTGGAAAGGTTTCATGCAAGACTGTATCAAATGTTTACAGATTTGGGGTTTGATCTTACTGACAAGATTCATTCACAAATGCTGTCAGGTGCGTTTGTCCAAGGTGTTAAGGACTCTATACGCAAGGGAATCATTGCTGCACGCCCTGAATATAAGGTTGTTCCCCTGGACACCCTACTTTTAGTTGCTAGAGGTTTGGAATCCGCTCAGACCCCAAGAAGATCCACTTCAGCGCCTCTCATGGTATCCCGCTCCACCCCAGTCCCAAAAGGTACTAGACCGGAGGAGGGGGGACATTGTTTTAATTGTGGAGCCAAGGGGCACTTTAGAAGTGACTGCCCAGAACCTAAAAAGGAGCCAAGGGAGCCCAGAAAGCCCTCCAAACCTGCCCCAGCTCCCAAAGCCACCAAACAGGTTCCGATAATTGAGGAACCAGATGATTAGGAAATTGGCAAGCCTGTGTCTGCAACCCCTGTTATGGCAGTGTCTACAGGGGATAAGGGGGGGCCACTTGCCACAGTGACTTTGCCCATTGAAGGCCACCCTACCACATTTCTAGTTGACACAGGTGCAGCCCGTAGTGTTCTGCGAGAACAAGACCTGCCAGACCCATCCTTTCTGTCAAATATTGACGTCTCTTGTGTTGGAGTGGATGGCCAGCCAAGACATAGCCCTCTAACAACTCCATTACGAGTTGGCTCTAGCCTGCTTGCTCGCTTTGTGGTATCCTCCACATGCCCAATTAACCTATTAGGTGCTGATGTTCTTTCACGCCTGCAAGCATCCATCACCTTTACCCCGGATGGGCAGGTAGAAATGTCCACACCTCTATCTGAATCAGACACCTCAGCCTTGTGCTCCTTGCCTCTAATGCTGCATTTAGAAAAGCCCCGTGAGAAAGCAGCAGAATTAAGGTCCAATTTCCCAGAGGCATTAAAAACACAGGTGCCCGCCAAGTTATGGTCCTCAGGCCCAGAGGACATAGGTCACCTAAATGTTCCCCCTGTGGTGGTAAAGCTTATTCCAGGGGCTAAATTACCAAGAAAACCACAATATCCATTAAAACCAGCACAGGCTGCTGCCATTTCTACCCACATCAAGGCACTCTTGGAGAAGGGTGCCCTAGTGAAATGCAAATCTGAATGCAACACCCCATTATTCCCTGTGAAAAAGAAAACTCCAAAAGGTGAGCCAGAGAAGTACAGGATGGTTCAGGATCTCCGTGCTGTTAATGAAGCTACCGTCCTGGACACCCCTCTTGTACCAAATCCCCATACTCTGCTCTCTGGAGTCCCACCATCTGCAAAATTTTTCACAGTCATTGACCTAGCAAATGCCTTTTTCAGTGTTCCACTGGACCCATCCTGCCAATACCTGTTTGCTTTCACCCATGAGATGCAACAGTATACCTGGACTGTCATGCCCCAAGGGGCACAAAATTCACCAAGTCAGTTTGCAAAGGCCATGGCCACCATCCTTGACCCATGGCAAGCCGAGCACCCAGAAGTTGTTCTGCTTCAGTATGTGGATGATTTGCTGCTCTGTGGAGATGATATACCCACTACTGAAAAGTGCTCAATTAGCCTGCTTTGTTATTTGGCAGAACAAGGATGCAAAGCTTCACTCATCAAGCTACAGTTCTGCCAACCCTCAGTAATTTTCCTTGGACATTGCCTATCTCAAGGTACCAGACATCTTACCCGGGACCGGGTAAGAGCCGTACTGGATATTCCAACTCCAAGAACCTCAAAATCTCTCCATGCCTTCCTAGGCCTCATTTCCTACTGCAGAGCATGGATCCCAGAAGCCTCCCTGCTCATGCAACCCCTCTATGACGCACTTAAGTCTGACCCTTTCTGTTTAACTAATGAAGCTCTGGACAATTTCAATGCTCTCAAACGTGCCATTGCTTCTGCTCCTGCCTTGGGCCTACCTGATTACTCCAAACCTTTCAAATTATTTGTCTCTGAAAGACAAGGCCACGCAACAGGAGTTCTCACCCAAACTAATGACTTAAGAGGCCGCCAGAGGCCTATTGGATATTTCTCATGTCAACTGGACATTGTGGCCAGAGGGACTCCTTCCTGTCTCAGGGCTGTTTTTGCTGCAAGAGAGCTCATAGAAAGAACCTCAGACCTGGTCCTTGGCCACCCCCTGGTTGTTTTGGCCCCTCATGACATTTCTGCCATCATCAACCAAGTCCAGCTCAAGCACGTGTCTCCAGCCAGACACCTACGCCTCCAGTGCCATCTTCTTCTACCTGACAACATTTCCATCCAAAGATGTCAAGTTCTTAACCCATCCACTCTTCTTCCACTCCCTGAGGGGGGTATCTATTATGGATTTATCACAGATGAAACCTACATTTACCTGCTTTGTGGATGTATCAAGAAAGTCATGCATCCACATTTGACATTTTATGAAGGTGAAAAGCCTCTCTGTGAAGGCCCAGATCACGCCTTCTGTACCATGTGGTACAAACCAGACATTACTCCCGAGCCTTGCTATGAAGATGAGCTCTACCATTGGACTGATGTTAAGCTCACTGCTCAAGATTTCTATTGTGACTCTGAAGGCAATAGCATGGTCTTGGTCCAACTACCTCAACAACTTAACTACCTCTACCGCCATTGGGATACTGCTATCCCACATATTCCTGTTACCAAATTGAAGACAAGGTCATGGAATGACCTTGGGCCCATGGCAAAGCTATGGGCCACCATGGATGAAGAACAGCTACAGGAAAATGGTATTGTCAAATACCCAACAACTGACCTTCTGGAAGCATGGCCACGCCACTTCCTAGAAAAGGAATTTCAAGATCTGGTCATAGTGAATGATTATGACCCCGAAACACCTCATGACTGTTTTGAACAGATGAAAATGGAGACAGTGCACCTACCAACTGTGCATGAGAATCCATTACAAAATCCAGATTTTACCCTGTTTGTGGACGGCTCAAGATATGCTGATGAAGAAGGAAGATATCATACAGGATATGCCGTAACCACAACAGACGAAGTTATCAAATCATCATCTTTACCGCCAGCAATGTCTGCGCAAGAAGCCGAATTACAGGCTCTGACTTCAGCATGCAAAATTTCCGAAGGAAAACGTGCCAACATCTATACAGATTCAAGATATGCTCTGGGTGTGGCACATGACTTCGGCCTAATTTGGAAGACAAGAGGATTTCTTACCACCGCCGGTACACCAGTCAAACATAGTACTGCAATTAAGGAGCTAATGGATGCCCTCCTACTCCCTGAAGAAGTGGCCGTTTTGAAGGTAAAGGCCCATGGGAAATTGGATACAGATGAAGCAAAGGGCAACCATTTGGCTGATCAGGCTGCTAAGCTAGCAGCCAGGGATCTGCAGGAAGTGGATGAAGAAGTGTCCGGACAAGAAGAAGAAGAAGAAGTCCCTATTTTTGCTCTGCAAACTCTTCCTACTGATTTGCGAATTTTGCGAGAACAGCAAGCTGCAGTCACTCCTGAAGAAACCCAAAAATGGAAAAATAAAGGAGCTGTCCAAAAGGACGGAGTATATTACAACAACTTCAAATTTTGCCTTCCAAAAAATTTATATCCAGCAGTTGTCCAATGGGCACATGGGCCTGCACACCTGTCAAAAGAATTGATGGCCGCCCTCATACAGAAGTATTATGAAGCACCCGGAATCACAACATTGATCAACAGCTTCTGTAAGGCCTGTGTTATTTGTGCAAAATGCAATCCAGGAAGACCAATCAAGGTGCCTGCAAAACACCTGGCAAAGCCCATGTACCCCTTCCAGCGAATTCAAATTGACCACATCCAAATGCCCAAGAGTGGGCCCCATGAATATGCACTAGTCATAGTGGACATGTTCTCAGGGTGGCCAGAGGCCTACCCAGTGGCCAATATCACTGCAAAGACAACCGCAAGACGCCTACTTACAGAGATAGTATGTAGATTTGGACTCCCAGAAGTCATTGAAAGTGATCAAGGCCCAGCCTTCACAGCAACAGTGACTAAAGAAATTTGGACTGCTCTAGGGGTGACCCTAGCCTTCCACACCCCTTACCACCCACAAAGTAGTGGTAAAGTAGAGCGCATGAATGGCACTCTAAAAGCCAGAATGTTAAAAATGTCGCAAGAAACAAAGATGCCCTGGCCAGAAAGCCTGTCAATAGCTTTATTCAGTGTTAGGCACACACCTAGAGGGAAGCATTCACTGTCCCCATATGAGATTCTATTTGGGACAGCACCCAGACTAGGTTGTTATTATCCGCAGCAGTTACAGCTCCAATCAGATGTTTTAGTAGATTATGTAACTGAACTTGCAAGTGCCTTAAACAAAATACATGCCCAAGTTTTCTCTTCAATTCCAGATCCCGAATTGGATACAGGTGCCCATAACCTGCTCCCCGGAGATTGGGTTCTGGTCAAGAAGTTTGTGCGGAAAAATACCCTGGAACCAAGATTTGACGGTCCATTCCAAGTTCTCCTGATTACCGCAACTTCCGTCAAACTGGCCGGTAGGCCAAATTGGATCCACGCTTCCCACTGCAAGAAATCTCCTGCCCCAGAGGAAGCAGATACCGCACAAGCATGTACCTCTGGCACATCTTCTCCTTAATCAGCCTCATAAAGGCCCAACAAGTAGCCATCACCAAAGATATTAGTGGGTATACCTTCTGGTACAATTCATCATGCACCCATGTGGCTACTTACACCTTTGACTATTGTGATATTGTAGAATGCCCGTTCCCCACATCACAAATCCAGAGTATTTACAGAGATATCCCACATTCAAAAGACCCATATGTTTGTGTAGTTGACAAACAATGGGGGCACAATTGTAATCATTGGGGGGCAGCGGGATGGAATGCCGGGCCTGCCTGGGGTTACAAACCAAAAAGTGCCTTATCTAAAGTAGATGAACAAGGTAGATCCCTTCTCCAGAGAATGACTTTGAGAAAGCCTGGGGGAGGTACACCAATGAAATTAATCCTTAACATTGAGCATCCAAGCCCAACGGATGCCGACCAGTATGTGATGGGAATGTATTGGAAAAAGGGTTCCTACCGTAAATTAGGGCATTTCTTCCTAAAAGATATGTGCAACTCTTCCGAGTGGCAAGGGGCCACCCATATGGTCCCTAACCCATTAAAACCTCATATCCAGACCTTTCAAGACATGATGGCCATTGCTAACCCCACCTTTGAAGATACCATGGCCGCTGAAACAGGTTTTAATGATGTAAATTTATGGTTAGAATGGATGAAATATAATGCTAATAAGCATAATAAGACTGCATGTTATGTGTGTGGTGGTGCCCGGCCTCACCTGGGTACCGTACCTCTAATCCTGCCAGTAGATATAGAGGAATGTGTTTTAAGCCTTTTTGCCTATCACTATGATTTTAACAGGTCCATATGTAGTGCATGGACAAAGGAGTATCCTCTCCTAACCAAGGATGTCAAACCCCCAGATGGTATTACCGTGTATAAAGGTAATTACACTTGTTATGCTAATTATGATGGAATTGGTAAATTCTTGGGTAACTTCTCTAAGGGGTATTGTGCTACCTACAGGAGTGTCTCTATGAACTTGTTGCAGTTTCACACCAGGTCATTAGGGGATATCTACTGGTTGTGTGGGGATTTACAGTTAAGATCCAGAATGGACAAGGAGTGGTGGGGGGAGTGTACTTTGGCTAAAGCTATTATGCCTATACATATCATCTCTGACACACACCTCAACACCCATGAGTCCAGACACACTAAGGTTAAGCGTGATGCCCCAGTAAAAGGAAGTTTTGATCCTCATGTCTATATTGATGCCATTGGGGTGCCTAGGGGGGTGCCCAATGAATTTAAAGCAAGAGATGAAGTTGCTGCAGGATTTGAATCACTTTTTGCCATAGTTACCACAAACAAGAATTTAAATTGGATAAATTACATTTATTATAATCAACAGCGTTTTGTTAATTATACCAGAGACGCCCTCCAGGGATTGGCCGAACAATTGCAGGCCACATCCCAAATGGCTTTCCAGAATAGAATGGCCCTAGATATGATCTTAGCCGAAAAAGGAGGAGTTTGTAAAATTTTGCCCGACACCTTGACATGTTGTACCTATATCCCAGAAAACACAGGCCCTAATGGTAAAGTTACATTAGCCATAGAGAAATTAAATGACCTGTCTATAGAGTTGAAAAGGAATTCTGGGATACAAGATCCCTGGGAAAGATGGTTTGGCTGGATGACGGGATGGCAAAAGGCTTTAATGCATATTGGTATGGCTATACTAATTTTTCTTTTTCTCTTTGCTCTTCTCTTTTGTTGTATTCTCCCATGTCTGAGAAAATCCCTCCTGAAGACTGTTGACCAAGCGGCACCCACTTTCGCCCATCTTGAAGTTGATGACCAAGATTTCCAAGACATCAACTCACCCTGTCTGCCGCTGCAAACAATCCCTTTTGTTGATAAAGTGCAGGAATTCTAGGAAGGGACTAGCTCAGGGACAGCATCTGTCAGTGAATGGTAAAGGCCCCATGTGGAGAAGTGGTGGGTTAGCTGCCATGGGATACCCTTGGGTGTGAAGTGTTCGAGAGCCATACTGACGGATGAGTTAGCCTATTAGGGTCAGATCTAGGGACAGCCTTGCACTTTGCATTAACACCTAGCTAGCGGCCACGGGGTTTCTGTGCCTTTGGGTTAACACGTCTTCCTGGTACTAACTTAATAAAGTTTTATCTCTTAGAATCTAACATTTCATAGGGGGGACTGATGTGGGATTATTTAAAAAACCTTATTGTATTTTGATGTGGGATTATTTAAAAAACCTTATTGTATTTGTATTCAATTATTGCACTAACTCCATTTTAACTTTATACTGTGACAATCCTCCATTTTGTCCCCCTAACCTGACTTCTTCAATCCTCCATTTTGTCCTCATAACCTAACTTGTTCATTTTAAAATCACCTTACATGACAGAATTTCCCAGCACATCTAATACAATAGAACAAAGACTGTATTTTCTATAAAGATATGATTAACACAGGAATTGCTGACTTTTCCTTAGATTTGCAACAAAGTATAATTTGAAGGCCATGCGAACACAGTAGTAATGAAATGTTCTATTCATAAGAGACCTTGCACCTGGCCACGAGGCCTGAGATCACCGACCGTGTAAAATGACGCTCAAGACCCCTTGTCCCCCACCCGTGTCCAGAACAATCCCACCTCTTGGTGGGTGGACACGGGATTAACCACTTAGTCTTTTGAGCCAATTAATAATATTGATAGGTGGACACTAATCCAGACACTTGACAATTAATCCAATTAATGATGTTTATTTACTGATATTCTAATAAGCAATGATGACGTAAAATGTCTCTTAAAAGGACCTGCGTGTCCGCTTTTTAATCACTTGCCAATAAATTTTCTCGAAGTTATTTTAACCTGAACCTTGTGTGTCAGACTTAATTACTTCAGCGTATATACGCAATTTATTTTATTGATTTGGACAGGAACAGATAGACATTTAAACATTTTGGTTTACTGCTAAAAAGTACCATAACACTTATACGTACATGGATCATTGCAGTGCAGGTGTAGTCATCAACCTTTGTGAAGGGTAGCGAACAGGGCAGCCTCATGCTGCAGCCGCCTGAGCGCTCTATAGAGAGTCTCCGGCGGCTGTAGCACTGCCCGGGCAAGCGCGCCCATTTAGGCGCACCAGCCCGGGGGCACAAGATATGAGGGTTTGGCAGGAGGGAAGCGCACAGAGCCTTCTTTCCTGTCAGCCCCTTAGTGTAGCATGGCCGAGCTCCGCTCCGATCTGCGGTACAGGAGCATCCGTTTCCTGTACCCGGCCAGACTGACAGGAAGTGCGCACAAGGAGAGAACACCTGGGGAAGGGGGGGAGAAGTGAGCACTAAGGGGCAGGAGGGGAGAGCAGTAAGGGACAAGATGGGAGAGCTCTAAGGGATAGGGGGAAGAGATGAGACCACCAAGGAATGGGTGGGAGTAAAAGAGATTATTAAGGGACAGGGGAGTGGAAGACACACAGAGAGGCTAAGGAAGGGGGTAAAGAGAAGCACAAAAGGGCTGGTAGGGGAGAAAGAGACACACAGAGGGGCTCGGGAGAGAGACACACAAAGAAGTTGGGAGGATGTAGGAGACCTACAAAGAGGAGGGATAAGAGACAAACAAGGGCCTTGTACAAACACAGATTCACACAATGCATCCCTTACACACACAATACATGCCTTACACACAAACACGCACTGCTTTCTATCCTTTACCCAAAAACACACTGCATCCACTGCACACACACTGCATAGCCTACACAAACTGGTATCCCTATACTCTACATTCCATAAGCATACACATTAGATACTCTATGGGTGGGCCTTATGTGCATAGTCACCGTCAGGCCATGGGGGCCAAGCCCTTGAGCTGTGTAAAGGGCCTGGTGTCTATAGCCTGTCCCTGCAGGCTTTTTAATGTAAACACACACTGTGTGCAGCACTGGCGTTGGTTCTTATGACAGATCATATGGGTGGGGCATTGTGATATCACATGGTGGGCAGCGCATATGGGGGAGGGGGGACGGCAATTTTTTCTTTTGTCTAGGGTGGCAAAAATCCTTGCACCGGCCCTGGTGGAGAACTTTGAGTTTTAATTCCCATTGCCCTATGAGACCCCAACACTAGCTCAGTATTTAAAAGGGTGCCATTTTGAATCAAGTTTCAATAATGCTGAAGAACCATTATCGCAATTCACAAGATTTCAACAAGGCTTTTAACCGGCACAGTATTGATTGTTGCATTTGTGTGTCCACTAGCATAAATCTCAAAGAATCTTCTTCAAGTGATATTGAAGAAGTTAATGCAAATGAAGTGAGCTCATAATAATTTTAGTTTTAATTGTTAAACGAAAGAATATTTTTAGTAGATTAAAAGATTCACAGGGACTTCTAGTTCTGGTACATGAATATAAAGGTATCCAATTGAATTTACCTTCTCTGCAAATATTTGACAGTTTAAAGACTAAAATCAGACTAAATATGTAGTCAGTACAAACCTAATTGTTTACATAGACACATACAAATAAATCAGTATATGTGTTTTAATCTTTAAATGGCATTACGATCCAAATTATCTTCTAGAACCACATTTATAAAATTTTCTCATTTTTTTTCATTAATAACGTAACACACTAACCCAAACTATTTAAAAAGTATGTATACAGGCCTAAACAGGGAACAATTTGGCAAAACATTATCGTATGCCAGGGCACATTCAACACACACCTTGCACATTCCTATGTTTCTTAATTTGAGTATAATGGAATTTGTTTATATGTCATGCCCCCTCTTCCCCTACTACATTTTCTTGCTTGTAACGTCTTTAAAGGGACATTTCCTCTACCTGAATAGTTATAGTGCCTGAAGTTCTCTGGCACTGACTACTCATTTATTGTGCTAAATTATTTTCAAACTGTTTAACACTAAATAAGGGTCCCTGTTCACTCTCACCCAATCCGCATCCTTGGCTGAGATCATGAAAACTGGCAATCTCAGCCAATCCAATTCTCTCTCATAGGAAC
Source organism: Pelobates fuscus (assembly GCF_036172605.1). Lineage (NCBI taxonomy): Eukaryota > Metazoa > Chordata > Amphibia > Anura > Pelobatidae > Pelobates > Pelobates fuscus. The sequence goes on from NC_086319.1 coordinate 226,189,773, forward strand.
TGACCCTGGAAGCACCTCTAGTGGACATCTGAGTGAGTGCTAATGTAGCGAAGCATTTTACAATGCTTTCCATTCGTGGAAGGCCTAATGGCGAGCGCTGCACATGCACATTTGATCACACCCGCTGGCTGACAGTGGAAGTAGCAGCAGAAGCGGAGCTTGAACGAGGTAAGTGATAGAAGGTTTTTTTTCAACCTCTTCTGTCAACCCTTTCTGCACCACGGGGAGGAGGGGGGCATGAGGGAGGGAGGCACTATAGGGAGCTATAGTGATAGGGAAACAACTTTGTGTTCATAGCACTACAGTTTCCCTGAAAGCTGTAGTTGTTCTGGTGACTATAATGTACCTATAATAATATGCTTATCGGTAGCTGTGCTGGTCATGTTTACATTTTGCCATTGACAAGTCACTCTATTCTAGAACCCTCTCTGCGTGCTCTATTTAATTACTAAATAGGCAAATACATGTTTAATTCCTCCAAAAATGTTACAAGCATATTTCTCTAAAAGAACAGTGATTGACTTTAGTCTAAATGCAGTTTTTCGTATCAAAAGATATGTTTCCTTTTCTAGCTGGTTACCCCTAATGGATGTTTAACATTATAGAAGCTTTCACTATCAGCCTGTCTGGCTCTCAGTTTTCACTGCTGCATGGCCTGTTATTTTCCCTACCTTTATGCTGAATGTCAGATGTTATTTGCTAATGCTGTACACCGCGCATTAAGCTTCATACTGCATTGGTTGTTCATAATCACGTCTGATTCTCCATGCTGTATATATACACATCCGTATACATATATGTACAGTGTATATATATATATATATATATATATATATATATGTGTGTGTGTGAAATATATGCAAAGAAAAGTGGGCACTCATAGGTCTCAGATAATAGGAAAAAGTTACAAACTTTATTTGTGTTGCATTAACGTTTCAGATCTGCTCCCTGTCCTTTATCAAGACAAAATACACCAACATAAACATCATATATATACGGTAATCAAAACAATTAATCAATTCATTGATTTACTTAATCTGGCTGTGTCCCGCCACCGTAAGAACCAAAACCGGAAATTATGGGAATCCTGGAAATACACAACTAACTAAGTGATCTTTCAAGATGTACAACCCAGAAAAGGAACCTACTGAAAGTATAAACAATGTGAAATAGTTCCAAGGGACCACAATTTTCATATTGTTTATATTTTCAGTAGGTTGCTTTTCTGGGATCAGAAATCTCAGGGCCCCTAAAATAAAATAGTTTCAGCCCCTCATCTAGATACATACCCCTTACCACTCACACATAGGTACACACATAAACTCTCAAACACACACTCTTCAAGAACACACGCAGAAACACACTGCTTGACACCAGTTGACATATGGATAGATATATTTATCAGTTTATGCTGTTGAACAGGGCATGACCTCTCATTCAGTTAGGGGTTGAGAACAGGGGTTTAATTGTCCAACAAGTTAGAGGGCAGAGTAAAATTCCAGGGGTAAAATAAAGCATCTCTTCATCTTTAGAACTCACCAGCCACCACTGGGAAAATCTATAATTTATGAACACTTTGTGTTGTGTCTGAGATATTTGCTACAAAATAAATCTGATATGCATAATAATATAGCATTGCTCCATGATACTGCATACAGGAACAAGCTCATAATTATATCCTATATCCATAAGGGGCACATCACAGCTGTAGAATCATGCATTTTCTGCACGTTGGAAAATTATTTAGCTCCACATCTACAAGATGAACCTTTGTAACAATTTTTTGCCATTTGTTTAGTAACAGTTTATGTTCCTAGTGTAACGCGCCATTACAAATCAGACAAAATAACGCAATAAAATGAATCAATAAACAAGGACTTCTCCGGTTAGATTTAATAAATACTTGAAAAAAAAAACCAAGTTAACAATCAGGCCATTTCTAAGACCGTTGGTAAGATAACATATCCGAGCTTTATGATATACGTATAGTAATGACTGCCAACGAAGCATTTCTAAAGATTATTACCTGCTTAGATTATAAAAACCTTTAATATAAATAAAAATGGAAATGTTGTACAAATTAAACAAGCACACACCATGCAGTTTCCTTGTTATGTACTAATGAATGCACATGATATGTGTACTTCATCTTCGCCATATACCATTTAAGCCCATCTGTCTTAACAGCATAAATATTGTATGTGTGGTTAACCAAGATATATACTGTTTCCTTTCTCCTGGGAGTAATTTAGCCAAACTGATGCTTAACCTCACTAAACATAAATTAATCTGCCGTTAATATGCCTTTTTTTCCCAGAGTAGCAGCAGCTATGGAATAGGATGCTTATTTCTCTCATCCATGGCAATAAAACGTAAATGCTGCAGAATTCTTCAAATCCCCATTTATGTGCACTGGTAGTGGGGGTTGAATTTCATGGACACAGTTAACCTAGCACCATATTTTCAATCTGGTGCCTGGAGTTAAAAACCAAGTGCTTCCTTCACTCTGTCCACAATAAATAATTCATGCAGAAATAAGGTACAAAACCATATTTTGAATCAAACAAGTATGAAAGATATAAAATAAAAGTACACTCACAAACCTAGAGGGACTGACTGTTCTGGATAAATCTTAAAAAGTTGATTTTGGTCTTTATAATTATAACCAAACATGTCAACAAATGTCGGCACGCTCCACAAAAAATGAGCTGCCTTCTGTCAAAGAGGGGCATATACCTTTAAAACATGTAAAGATTTGCAATCCCGAGAAAGGGCAGAAACAAACAGCCCTGAACATATCCAAAGTTTATACTTATAGATACTTGTAACATTTTCACTGTTTATACTTATATTTTATATTTAATTTATTTATATAATTATTAATATTGTTCTAATGTACTTGGTATTGTTTCCATTTTAACATATATCAGCTTTCTGTCTTTAGGGGTTTTTTTTTAACACTTTGTTTACAATACATTTTTAGTGTTATTTTTTCTAATTTCATTTTGTATTTTTGAAATTTTTTGTTTTCTTATTTTTGAAATCTTGTGACGCAAAAACAAACATTTTATCTTAGAGTATCAGCTCTATTGTATGTTTGTATGCTTTGTTCCGCACCTATCGTGGTGCTATTTGACGACCTCGGAAAAGTACTTGGCAGGTGAGCACACCTAATGTTTGCTATTATGACTGAATATGTTTAAGGCGTGCTAAAAGGTTTATCAGTTGGTGGCTATAAATATGGCTGTGCAGAGAGGTTGGAAATATGACTGGGCGTTAAATACAATAATTGGGATGAGTTAATATGGCTCTGGATATAAGAGTATGTCAATGTAGGGAGTTTGTAGTTGTCAGGGAGTGTATGCAATGTGGAAAAATGGAAGGTAGAGGATTTGGTGTGAGGGAGAATAAACCTTGGGGGTTTTATGTTGGTAGATGAGCTTTTTGTACTTATGTATACTAAGAAACTTTAGACTAACAAGAAACAAAGTTTAGGTACCACGGGGGGGCGGGGCCGGACCGCCGACGGGATCAGACGCGTCTGTCTGAGCTCCCGCTTTGGGGTCGGAAAACGGCGCAAACTGAAGGCAAATCTACCCGCAACAACACCCACCCCGATCCCCAGATCCTGAGGTACGTGGGGATACCCTTAAAGCAGCCTTATGTAACCCGACTACGACCCGAGGCGTGAGGAGCTTGAGCCGGGACGAGACGGCCGCTCTCCCGGGTCTCCGGCCGGGGTCTGGCGCCCCCCCCCCCCCTGGACCGGGGGGGGTCATCCCGGTCTGCACACACACGCGGCGGCTCATGTCAGACCACGACACGCGGGGCCAAAAAGCTACTACCCTGCTACATGGAACACTCAGACGGAATCCCCCAAAATGGCCGCCGAGTGCCAGCCACATGCGCGCCCTACCGCAGAAGCATGTTGAAAAAGCTGGAAGAGAGACTAAACAACTCACGAGCTCAGGTTAAAATTGCACCCATGGCTCTATCCTGCAGTTCCCATCCAGGCGGCTCGCTCATCCGAACCAGGCGCACTAAAAATGGCGCCCCAAACGACACGCTCCCCCGCCGGAGAGAACACAGGTGAGGAGATGTACACCAGCGACTACAACCCAGCACAAGGCACAGCACATCCAATCCACAGCCCGGCACCATTGCAGACTTGCCTACCTATGTCAGCAAGGCTCTACCACACGACGTCCCGGCAAAGCAGCGGGGAAGAGCCAGCACTCGCACCCGCGAGGGACCCACATTATACCTGGGAACAGGACGGTCCGCCCACACCCTTAAAGACATAGGCTGAGGAGGACTCTGTGAGACGTGGGGCAGGAGGAATGGGACACACAGCCCCCGGTAGTGGCAGACTATCGCTCCCCTCAATTCAGGACTTCCACACAGAATTAACCCCTTGCCTCCTCAAGCGGTCCAACCATGCAGATCCCTACACGACTCTCAGCTCCTGCCATCAGAGAGACTGGGGCAGCCGAAGGGGAAGATGTAACTGAAACTAAATAAGCTCACAACGTAATCTATTACTGCTAATTATTTCTCATGAGCATTGACTTAGCTTTTTAGTCTAAAGAGTGGAGGAGTTATATTTAGGCTTTAAGTTAGGCTTTTTCCTGCATCCAGATAGCGCAAATACTTGTGTATGCATAGCATTGTGTCTAACTACCTAGCAGTGACAAGCCTTTACACATACCCTAGACGAGTTAGTTAACCTGTGTCTATGCTGGGGGCTCAACAAAGTATGAATTGTACTGTAATACCAGGATAGTGCTAGTTCATTTAATCTGAACTTGACTCATGCAACACTTGAACGCTTATCATTTTGTCTAGAAGTGAGCTTATTAACTAATAAATGTGTGGTTGTAACTCCATAAACACTATACATGACTTTGATTACATCTATTGTCTCACGTAATTTACCCACATACAAGCTATTAGTACTAGAACGAACCACTCATGTTAATATAAAATTGTGCAAGTCCTACCATGTACCCCACTGTTATAACTGTCATTGCAAAGTTTGTGGAATGCCGTTGGGGTACCACATATGCGTTGTTATATCTTTATGCACAACAAAAATAAAGAATTCAAAAAAAGTTTAGGTACCACGTGTGAGTAAAACTAGCTTTATTCATTTTGTTCGAAAACAAGCAAGAGTTTGTGTGCACATGTTTAACCAAGCTTGCAAGGTTTGTTTTTTTAAATCTTACTTTTTTACAGCTATCTGAAGTGTCATTTTTTCATAACCTTACAAGCGTACACATATACTGACTGGTCACTTTTAATAAGTGGAGACGGCCTCTAGTTAGCTCCTCCACAACAGAGCTATCAATATGTATTTTTAAGGTTATTATTGGTAGATAATTGAATTAGCTAAGCCAGCTATGTCCCAGACACTAAGGCACCTAGGTTGTGCATTGCATTTTTTCGTAATGACCCCATGTTGGGAATGTGTGTATATATACCTCTGTGTTTTCCAATAAATTTATACCTGTTTTACCCTTCATCAAGCCTTTGATGATGTTTGGGTAAGAGCTATAATCACTACAGCAGCTCTATCACTTTGGTCACTCTGTCCCAGGTGAGAAGGGACAGTGGCGTACTAAGGGGAGGGCGGGGGAGAAGGGGGGGTCTGCCCCAGGTGCCACTCACTAGGGGGGTGACTGTGTTTCTATGTAACTACATGTGTGTACCTATGTGTCTGTGTATGTGTGTGTATAAGTGAGTATATGTGTATATGTGCATACATCTCAGCATTTTGTCTACACTACACACAAATACAACCCTGCATTCAAATGTCAATACTACATATAAAACACCACCATATTCAAAAACCACACTACAGAAAAAAGCATGCCTGCATTTAAATGCCAATACGTGCAAACACATCCGTACATTCACTCACACATACTCCATACAAAAACATGCTTACATTCAAACACACAAACACTGCTCGGTGCTAAATACATAAAAAAATACAAACACTGTTCGGTGCTAAATACATTTGAAAAATTTGCAGTGTTTTTTTACAATTTTTAAGCTGGGGGTGGGGGGTGTGCCAAATATAGGATCCGCCCCGGGTGCCAAATGCTCCAGGTACGCCCCTGAGAAGGGATACTTGGTGGAGATACTCAGCCTGAGTATTGGAGCTCCCTCACATATATTTGAATAAAATGTATGTAAAATAGATAGATAGGTGGGTCTCATCCATTCTAAATGAATGTGATCAGTTTTTTTCCACTTTGAAAATGATTTTATTGCCCAAGTAATAGAAAGTGAGTTAAATGACTGCATCAGGGCAGCCATTAATATGAGGTTTTTTTTAAGATTAATTTCACCTTTAATTTATCCTGTTAAAATATATTTTTCCAGTAAAGAAGTATGTTGTTGATTTGCAATAATAACATTTTGACTGCAAGCCATTAAAAAGAGGAGGTAATTTGGCCATTTAATTGTTTTAAGATTCCATGACTAGAACCAATGTAATTAAGCCAAAACATCAGTTGTTTAGCTTGTCTTCTAATATAACGAAAAGTTATATTAGAATAATTTAGAAATAAATCTAGCATTCAAAATCTTTGTCCACAGTGCCTCATAAATGATGTTAAATTGTACAGAGATGCATTTCTATGGATTTCCTTTATATTGCTATGTAAGTAGTACCTACCCCTATAAAATGGCAAAGTATAAATAATGCATTCCAATTCAAGCAGACATAGGCATCCCAGCATGCAATATCACACACGCATATATTAGCTGCATAGAAAAACAAGTTCCAAAGAAAGACAGGTATAAAAATACAGAATGAATGAAATCATTATAGAAAAATAACCCTTCATGACATGAAGCATTTTGTTCTATTGTGATGTAATTCCAGTAAAATACAAGTTTAGCAGGCTAAGATTGCCACAAGGCATATGTATGTATATGTGTTTGTAGTATCAGTTAGTTAATTACACGTAGCTAAGATACTGTTATCACTGTACTGACCAGGTGCAGGAATGTAAGAACTGGAATTACGCGTCCCTCTCCTTTGTATCAGATGAGCCACGTGGTTAGACCGGATGGATGAGTTTAGACTCTATTTATTAAATAGGTTAAGGGTATGTGTGGGTGTAGTTAATTGTGGGAGGAGCTACAGTGCTATATAAGGAATGTACTCTATGTATTCAGTACTCAGACTTTGCTGTATTTTGGTGACGCTAGTCCCTCTGAGTCCCGATCGGTGATCCAATAAAGAATCTCTTCCTTCCTGAAGAAACCTGTGTCCATCTCTCTGTGCTTGGCTTCCGTCAGTTTCTCCGGTATCATTTGGTGCATTGGCCGGGAAGCTCATCGTTCAACGGTAGCTGAGAGGCAGAGGCGTGAGACGGTCTATCTTTGCCCACGTTCTCTACGGCTGCACCCCTGAACTTCTGCGTGGACCTCCCTTCGTCTCGGCGCCACTGGTCTGTTGTCCAGGAGATCATCGGCCTCTACGTGAGAAGTGCTGGGGTGTCCCCGTCGATGAGTGTGAACTCAGGTTCAGGAACGAGGAGGTAAGACAACTGCTGTTTTAGACGGCAGGACCCACTAGGGGTATACCGATTGTGCGGTAGGCCCAAAGGGGTTTTGAATCTGTGTATCTGCCCCCTCTGTCGGAGGGAAGGAGCGAAGGCGCACCGCTCGATCGAACGCTCTTTAGTCAGACCGTTTGATTTGGTTAGTCAGGCGGGGTCCTGGTGTAAATAGCCCTAGCCGGACACCGGTGTCTTGTCTAGACTAGCGTTCTAGGGTGTATATTACGTTCGCTAGGTCGGAGGGACCGGGAGACTAAGCGGCGCCTGTGTAAATTCGGTTCGCTAGTTCTCATCCTATCTGGGCTAAGTGGGAAGGCGTGTAAATTTGGAACCCACTAGACTTTTGATAGTGCGACTAAGAGGCGCCTGTGTAAATTCGGTTCTCTAGCTCGCTATATATGTGGTGATTGGGCAGTGTGGCTAACCAAAACGGGTGTATATAGTTTTAGGTAGTCCATTCAAGGTACTGGCCAATAGTTTAGTTGGGAATTGTAAATGTGTTAACGATTGTTTTAGTAAAGTGTATATCTTGTTAGATAGCGCAAGCTCAGCCGTCTAGCGAGAGTGTTAATAGTGTGTTGCTGTATTATAGTGCACGGTACCATAACCCTGTATATTTACTGACATTATATAATAAGTACTAATCATTGTCGTCCATTGCATGTTTAACACCATAACCACTAATAATTGTATTGTGACCTTAACTTGTGCTTTGACCTATGCTAACCGTACTGTAACCGCTATTTGTAAAAGACGATGTTACTGGGGTGTGTTATAGACGGGTAATTCGTATATAGAGAATTATAGCGTGGGTGACTGTATAGTTACGCCAAAGGGCATAATATTGATTATATAGTGACTGGTGTAACAGCTGTGTGTGTACGGGAATTCCCTGAGTGTTTATTGTTATTGTGTACGTTTCACTTGGTAACCGTACCACGTGGTGCTGTTGCCAGAGGAAACGGGTGTGACTGTTGAATAGTACGCGTGTATAGTATTCGTTGTCGACGACGTTCCATTGTTAAGTATGGGTGCGTCGCAGTCAACGATTCCGGATCCCTTAGGATGTATGGTTAAGAATTTTAAAAAGGGATTCAAAGTTTGTGATTTTGGGGTAAAGATGTCTCCTGTACGTTTGGTCACTTTGTGTACTAGGGAGTGGCCTACTTTGGTTGCGGCATGGCCGCCACGTGGCAGTTTGGATCCAACTCTGGTACAGCGCTTACACGTGGCTGTATCGGGTAGGCCTGAACTTTACGGCCAGTTTCCTTATATTGACTGTTGGAGACAGGCCGTAAATGACTCGCCAAAATGGCTCCAGACATGCCACGAGGAGCAGTGTCGCCTCATGGTAGCTAGGACTTGCTCGTCCACTAGGACTGGTGTTAGGCCCATTTTGGACACGCCCCCTGAGTCCGAGATCCCTTTGCCGCCCCCTTACTTTCCGTTAAGAAGAAGTGACGCAAACGCAGGAAGTCCTGCACCCCTCCCCTCATTACCCTCATCCACTTCCGCATCCTCCTCCAGTACAGGATCCACCCCCCCCTCGTACTAAATCTCCCCTTCCGGAACCAGAATCCACCCCCATTAGAAACGAATATCCTGATTTGGCGCCACTTCAGACTTCCGGTCAAGCTTCATCTAGCTCGGCTCGAAGTGTTTTATTTACGACCTTTTCCCAAAACCGACCTCCCACATCCCCATACCCTATCTCTCCCCGACCGGAACCCATGACTGACGCCTCTCTACGTAGCCCCATCCAAACCCGACAGTTGACTGGTGCCCAACAATTAAAGCACTATCAGATGCCTCTTCGTCTGAATCCCGGGTCAGCTTATATCGATGCCGCAGGTCAAATGGCACACGCTGACCCAGTCTTCGTATATGTCCCATTTACCACAACCGATCTTTTAAACTGGAAGACCCATAATTCCTCGTATACTGAGAAACCACAAGCTATGACTGATCTGTTCACCTCAATAGTACAGACGCATAATCCGACATGGGCTGATTGCCAGCAGTTACTAATGACTTTATTTAACAATGAGGAAAGGACAAGAATAAATCAAGCAGCCATTAAAGCATTAGAGGATAGAGCCCGTGCTTTGAACCAAGCCAATCCAGCAGCATGGGCCGCGACACACTATCCCAACACCGATCCCGATTGGAACGTAAATGGTGCTGATATGGTTCAACTCAGAGCCTATAGAGACGCTATAATTGCTGGCATGAAAGCCGGAGGAAAGAAAGCCATTAACATGTCGAAGACAGTTGAGGTGATCCAGAAAAGCGATGAAGCGCCCAGTGTCTTTTATGACCGATTATTGGAGGCATACCGCTTGTATACCCCCTTTAATCCGGAAGACGCAGACAATTCCCGAATGGTTAACTCCGCCTTTGTCAGCCAAGCATACGGAGATATTAAGCGCAAGCTACAAAAGTTAGAAGGGTTTGCAGGTATGTCCATCACCCAACTAATGGAGGTAGCAAATAAGGTCTATATGAACAGGGATACAGAAAGTAAGAAAGAGGAAGAGCGCAAGATGCGTAAAAAGGCTGATATGCTAGCGGTAGCGATCGCAGGCGTAGATAAACGGGGCCCAGATAGAGGCAATAATAGATGGAGTAGGGAGCCTTTGAGTAGGGATCAATGCGCGTATTGCAAGGAAGAAGGGCATTGGAGGAACGAATGTCCGCAAAGAGAGCAGTACGAGAGAGACCAACCCAGGGCAGGCTACGGAAACTTTAGAGGTAGAGCGAGAGGTAGAGGAGGCCCCGGAGGGAGTAATGGTTATAGAGGGAGTAATGGGAACAGAGGAAGTGTTAGGGAAGACAGGTATATTCCAGCAGCGCAAAGGTCCCGCGATAGAGAAGGTAGGGACTTTGTAGGATTGGCTGACACTGTCATGGAGGACTATTGATACCGACCGGGCTCCATCCCCCTTGGTCGAGCGGAGCCTATGGTCGATGTATCAATAGGGGGGAAAAGGAGTGCGTTCATGATCGACACTGGTGCTGAACATTCAGTGGTGACTAATCTAGTTGCTCCTCCATCTGGAAGGACTATTACTGTGATAGGAGCAACTGGAAGAAGTGCTGAAAAACCGGTTCTTAAAAGTCGACTCTGTACATTGGGAGGCCACGTAGTAAAACACCAATTCCTTTATATGCCTGAATGTCCAGTCCAATTGCTGGGACGTGATATGCTATCAAAATTACAAGCGCAGATTACGTTCCTACCAAATGGAACAACATCCTTAAAGTTTAATGGACCTTCAGGTATTATGACTTTATCCGTACCAAAGGAAGAAGAGTGGCGACTTTATACAGTGTTGACTAGCCAAAACCCTAGGAGTGATGAGACATTGTTTAACATACCAGGAGTTTGGGCAGAGAACAACCCACCAGGACTGGCCCGCAATATTCCACCAATAAAAATTGAACTGAAACATGGGGTTTATCCAGTGAGCCTAAGACAATATCACATTCCGCAGAAGGCTAAGAAGAACATCCAATCCTATCTGGATAAGTTCATACGGTATGGTATCCTAAAATTCTGTACTTCCCCCTGGAACACCCCATTGCTGCCTGTTCAAAAGCCCGGTACAGATGAGTATCGACCTGTACAGGACTTAAGAGCAGTCAATGATGCGGTTGTTAGCATACATCCAGTTGTACCCAATCCATATAACCTGCTTGCTATAATTCCGGGCGGGGCTACTTACTTCACAGTCTTAGATCTCAAAGATGCCTTCTTTTGCCTCCGAATTGCCGCAGAAAGCCAATGTATTTTCGCTTTCCAATGGGAGAACGCTGTAACGGGCTCAAAACGCCAAATGACTTGGACAAGACTGCCCCAAGGGTTTAAAAATTCACCTACCCTATTTGGTTCAGCTCTAAGTCAAGATCTACTGGATTTCGAGTCTATCCCAGGAGAATGTGTATTGTTACAATATGTAGATGACTTGTTGATAGCAGCAGTTACAAAAGAAAAATGTCAGCAAGCAACGCACGATCTACTACATATTCTCTGGAAGGCAGGATACAAGGTGTCCAGGAAGAAGGCTCAGTTGTGTTTGCCAACTGTCAAGTATCTGGGATTCCATATCTCTGAAGGTCAAAGGATTATGGGGCCAGAGAGAAAAGAAGCTGTCTGCCAAATACCAATACCCAAGAATAGAAGACAAGTGCGAGAATTCTTGGGGGCAGCAGGCTTCTGTAGGATATGGATTCCCAGCTATGCGATACTGGCAAAACCTCTGTACGCAGCCATCAAAGGTACAGAGCACGACCCCTTCTTATGGACCCAAGAACAGCAAACGGCATTTGAAGATGTGAAGAAGGCTTTGATGAGTGCCCCAGCATTAGGTCTACCTGATCACACACGACCATTCTACTTATATGTACACGAGCAAAGAAGAATGGCTGTGGGAGTATTGACACAGTACTTGGGATCATGGCAAAGACCTGTTGCCTACATGTCTAAGCAACTGGATGCAGTGGCCAGCGGACTTCCACCTTGTCTAAGAGCCGTAGCTGCAGCCGCCCTGCTAGTAGCTGAAGCCGATAAACTCACTCTGGGTCAAGAACTTTATGTACGAGTCCCACATGCAGTACAGACGTTGTTGGATTACAAAGGAAATCATTGGTTTAGTAACAGCCGTATGACCAAGTATCAAGCAATGTTGTGTGAAAACCCAAGAGTGCATTTAGAGACTGTAAACACCTTAAATCCAGCTACCCTTTTGCCGCAACCTACTGAAAGTCAACATGATTGTTTGGAAGTAATGGATGAAGTATTTTCAAGTAGACCAGATCTTCGTGATTTTCCCATCCAGAACCCCGATGTTCAATATTACACCGACGGCAGTAGTTATGTGAAAGAAGGGATCCGCTATGCAGGATATGCAGTGACAACAATAGACAAGGTGATAGAAGCTCGGCCACTGGCGAAAGGAACATCAGCACAAAAGGCAGAATTAATAGCACTAACACGAGCGTTACAATTGGCTGAAGGTTTAAGAGTAAATATCTATACGGACTCTAAGTATGCGTTTTTAACCACTCATGCCCACGGAGCTTTGTATAAAGAAAGAGGACTACTGAATTCAGAAGGCAAAGAAATCAAGTACGCAGCTGAAATCCTACAACTATTGGAAGCAGTGTGGGAGCCGAAAGAAGTCGGTATCATACATTGTCGAGCGCATCTGAGAGGAGATGGTGATGTAACCAAGGGAAATCGGATGGCAGATAGTGCAGCTAAGCGTGCTGCTGAATCAGGAAGACAGGAGTATGTGGGGCATATAGCTGCTCTTATACCAACTCCACTGTCCCAATGGACTCCAGTTTATACAGCTCAAGAAGAGGAGTGGTTAAAGACTGAACCGGGAAAGTATTTGGAGAACAAGTGGTATCAGCTAGAAGATGGAAGAATAGTCATACCAGCATCACTAGCGGTAGAAATTGTCCAAAATTATCACAACGGGACACATTCTGGGAGAGACAGTACTGAAGAATCTCTCAGGAAACATTTCTACATACCAAGATTGTCCAACTTGACTCAGGCCATTGTACGCAGATGTGTAACGTGTGCTAAGAATAATGCAAGACAAGGACCAGTAAAGCCACCAGGAGTCCAGTTTATGGGGGGACTCCCCATGTCCGATCTACAAATAGACTTTACAGTAATGCCTAAATCGGGTGGACATCGTTACCTGTTGGTAATTGTGTGCACCTATTCAGGCTGGGTAGAAGCATGTCCTACTCGTACAGAGAAAGCAGGAGAAGTTGTAAGATTCCTGCTACGAGAAATAATACCCCGATATGGACTACCCTGTTCTATAGGATCGGACAATGGTCCAGCTTTTGTTCATCAGTGCCTACAACAACTGACTCATATGCTTGGTATAAAGTGGAGGCTTCATACTGCATATAGACCCCAGAGTTCTGGTAAGGTAGAGAGAATGAATAGAACTATAAAGAACCAGTTGGCTAAAATGTGTCAGGAAACCCAACTTAAGTGGAACGTTCTCTTACCCATAGCTTTATTGCGAATCCGCAGTACCCCTACCAGAAGGATGGGCCTCTCTCCTTTTGAAATCATGTATGGGCGACCACCTCCCGTACTTGGTAACTTAAGGGGGGACTTGAGTCAGTTGGGAGAAGGAATTACCCGGCAGCAGGTTGTAGAGTTGGGTAAGACTATGGAGGAGGTACAGAAATGGGTACAAGATAGATTACCTGTGAATATTTATCCCCCTGTTCATAGTTATCATCCAGGAGACCAAGTGTGGATTAAAGAGTGGAATAATGTACCGTTAGGGCCCAAGTGGAGAGGTCCTTATGTTGTTCTTTTGTCTACCCCTACAGCGATAAAAGTAGCCGAAGTAACTCCGTGGATACATCACTCCAGGGTTAAACCAGCAGCAGTCGATTCTTGGCAAATTACAGCAGATCCAGAGAATCCCTGCAAGATCCGGTTGAAACGCACTACTCAGTCGGAGTAACGAGGAATTATTGTGGATTACAAATTTTATTGTTACAGGTGTGAGTGAGAAGGCCATAATAAAGCCTGTCCGCTTACCAACACATAGTGTATAAGCCAGGAAAGTCTCGAAGGGACACCTGTGAAGACGAGCAGAACTCCATTCCCTGCAGCCCTCACATCCTGGAAGCTGAGGTTCCATCGCACGGACGAAGACTGAGGATGACGGCGAAAGATGTGCTTTTGATTGTGTTTATTTATATGTGTTTTTATATTCAGGAAGGTAGAGGTACCGACACTCCTAGCTGTGAGGTATGCATTAAGACTACGAGAACAGGTAACCATATTTCCCAAACCCTAATTTGGCATTCACAATACGAATGTAAAGGAGAGGTATCAAGATGTAGATACCTAAATATAGACTATAGTGTGTGCCATTTAGGAGTAGGAGAACCTAAGTGCTTCAGTCCAGAGTATCAACCTCGTACAATTTGGTTGACTCTCAGGAATGGAGATCCTCAGGGGACCCTAATTAATAAGACGGTGTTAGAATCCGTACATTCTTCGGGTGTTCTGCTATTTGATGCATGTAAGGCGATATCAAGTGGTAGAAAACCGTGGAATGTATGTGGGGATCTTAGATGGGAGAGGACGTATGGGTCTAATGATAAATATATTTGTCCCAGTAGTAAAAATAAATATGTGAGTCCTAGATGCCCAAATAAAGACTATAACTTTTGTCCATATTGGTCTTGTGTGGGGTGGGCGACTTGGGGACAGACAGTAGATAAAGACATGATAGTGACTAAGTTGCCGACTAGCCCTTATTGTAAGTCTATGGAATGCAACCCAGTCCATATACTTATTAATAACCCCGACAAGTTCCTAGATAAGTATGGAAATTTATTTGGGTTTCAGATATACGGGACGGGTTTAGATCCTGGGACATTATTGTTTATAGGAATAGAGACTGATACGGTATCCTCCCAGACTCATCAAGTATACCATTCCTTTTATGAAGAGATGAGTATAGATAATAAGATCCCCCATAACGCTAAAAACCTGTTCATTGACCTAGCTGAAAGTATTGCCGGTAGTCTTAATGTTACCAACTGCTATGTGTGTGGAGGTACTAACATGGGAGACCAATGGCCTTGGGAAGCAAAGGAGGTAATGTCCGGTTCTGAGGCAGTTGACCAACTAATATCTACACAAGCCGATTATCATTTGAGTGTTAGAGGTAAATCTGAGTGGAGATTAAAGACCTCCATCATAGGTTATGTTTGCATAGCAAGGAAAGGAATAATGTATAATACTTCTGTAGGAGAATTAACTTGTCTAGGGCAAAAAGCTTATGATGATGATACTAAAAATACAACTTGGTGGTCGGCTTCAAATGTCTCAGAACCATCTAACCCGTTTGCTAGATATGCCAGTTTAAAGGATGTGTGGTTTGATTTATCCATCACATCTACCTGGAGAGCCCCAGCAAATTTGTACTGGATCTGTGGTAAGAAAGCCTATTCGGAGTTGCCACAGGACTGGGAAGGGGCATGTGTGTTGGGTATGCTCAAACCATCCTTCTTCTTGTTACCGATTGAAACAGGTGAGACTTTAGGTGTTAAAGTGTATGATGTGAATCATAGGAAGAAAAGGGGACCCTTAGAGATAGGCACCTGGGAAGATAATGAATGGCCTCCCCAGCGTATCATAGATTATTATGGGCCAGCCACGTGGGCAGAAGATGGTACCTTTGGTTATAGAACCCCAATTTATATGCTCAACCGTATTATAAGATTACAGGCGGTGGTTGAGATTATTACTAATGAGACCTCACAAGCACTCAATCTTCTAGCGAAGCATAATACCAGGATGAGGACAGCAGTGTACCAAAATAGATTAGCCTTGGATTACCTTTTGGCAGTAGAGGGAGGTGTATGTGGGAAGTTTAACCTGAGCAATTGCTGTCTTCAAATAGATGACGAAGGGCAAGCAATAGCTGAGCTTACTAGCCATATGGTTAAACTAGTGCATGTGCCTACTCAGGTATGGAAAGGGTACAATCCAAGTAGTTGGTTTGGTAGCTGGTATGAGTGGTTTGGAGGGCTTAAGGCAGTGGTAGGTGGAGTCCTACTGATTTTACTGTTGTGTCTACTCCTACCGTGTCTTATACCCTTAGTAGTTAGGTCTGTGCAAAGCCTGATAGGAAGTATAGCAGAGAGGAAGGCTGCTGCACAGATAATGGCGATATATAAGTATAAGGCTCTAGATCAAGGAGAACCAATGCAGGAAGATGAGTGTTAAAAGATTCACATCATAAGATAAGTCTGGTCTGGTTCATGGTAACCTGAGGTATATGCAAACCAAGGTTAAGTGATGCCTCAAGTAATTGTGAAATATCAGAGGCATCAAAGGGGGGAATGTGATGTAATTCCAGTAAAATACAAGTTTAGCAGGCTAAGATTGCCACAAGGCATATGTATGTATATGTGTTTGTAGTATCAGTTAGTTAATTACACGTAGCTAAGATACTGTTATCACTGTACTGACCAGGTGCAGGAATGTAAGAACTGGAATTACGCGTCCCTCTCCTTTGTATCAGATGAGCCACGTGGTTAGACCGGATGGATGAGTTTAGACTCTATTTATTAAATAGGTTAAGGGTATGTGTGGGTGTAGTTAATTGTGGGAGGAGCTACAGTGCTATATAAGGAATGTACTCTATGTATTCAGTACTCAGACTTTGCTGTATTTTGGTGACGCTAGTCCCTCTGAGTCCCGATCGGTGATCCAATAAAGAATCTCTTCCTTCCTGAAGAAACCTGTGTCCATCTCTCTGTGCTTGGCTTCCGTCAGTTTCTCCGGTATCACTATGGTCCCAATAGTGTGAGATTTGGTGAACCAGTTGGTGAAACTGTTCTATTAGAGCTTTAAATTGAATATTTTATTGATTTTATGAATACAAAGAGATTGGGGTTCCAGCTTTTCCTACAAAACTAGTTACAATAACAGTATGATATTGTTTGTTTAAATGTACCTGCAAAGAATTAAAAGGCACACACAGGGTAGTGGAAAGATATTGTATTAACTGGTACCTCCACACAATGAATAGAGGGTGTCTGTTTACTTGCACCTTGCATCTATCCACAAATAAAAGTTTAATCCAGGACACACAACAATGGGTCCGGTTGCAAAGATTTATTCAGATTTATTAATTTAATTGTTAGCAATAAAGCATGGTCCTACGCCTTTCAACTCATCACCAATTAAAATACTTCCTCAGGGACAATATTATTAAAAAAATAAAATGTAACTAAACTCATATTCTGTCATGGTTATTTACTAAAAAAGAGAAATTTACCAGGAAATTTTTAAGCAGTGGTTCCCAAACTGTGTGCCACGGCGCCCAGGAATGTTTTCCCGGTGCTATGATTATAGCAGCGGGGAAACATTACTGCTGAACAATGCCCCTGTAACGTCATCCGGCTGGGAGGAAGTGACAGCCTGTCACTTCCTCCAAGCGTCATGCAGGGAGACAGCGCGGGAGGGAGAGGAGGCAGCCACAGTAGGAGGGGAGAGGAGCACGAAGAGCTCCAGACCCCTCACTGCCACCAGCAGCAGCAGGACTCCAAGCCTCCCTCCTGGACACACAAGGTTAGCTAACAGGAGGGTGGCTGGAGATATTAAAAATATCACACTTGTGTGTATGTGTGTGTGTTTGTGTGTATGAGTGTGTGTGCATGTATGAGTGTAAGTGTGTGTGTGTACGAGTGTGAGTGTGTGTGTGAGTGTGTATGTATGAATGTGTGTATGTATGAGTGTGTGTGTAAGTATTAGTATTAGTGTGTGTGTATGTGTGAGTGTGTGTGTGTATGTATGTGTGTCTGTGTGTGCACACATCTGTGTGTCAGGATATCAATCTGCATATGTGCATCTGTGTGTCTTAATGTGTGTTTTGATGTCAGTGTGTGCATGTATCAATGTTTGTGTGTCTGTGTGTGTGTGTATGTCAGTGTATGCGTGTGTTAAGGTGTGTGTGTGTGTGTCAGTGTGTATCTATGTTTGTATGTGTCGGTGTCTATATAAATTTGTGTTTATGCATATCTGTGTGTGATGATCTGAACCTCGTCACTGGTTCTTGGAGGAGCCTGCTGGCCAGCCTCTTCTCCTGTGACTATGGCCCCTGCAATAGACTTGGATAAAATACTTTAGAAGGCTCTGTTCATGTGAAGTATGTACTTTTGTACTCCAGAAAGAGAGACCGATCGTTAGCACTAATTCTCTGGAACTGTTTTGGGCATGGGACCATGTGCACGGTCGGTCAAAAGTAAGACTTCCAGGAAATTCCTGAACCCCTGAACTGATCTGGGTGATTTTTGGATATGTTGGTCACTTAGATCAGGGCTATCAGGGGGTTTTATGTATTTTTAGGGTACTTTTGGGGTTGTTTGGGGTGTTTAAAAATAAAAAAGTATGTATTTTTCTGTGCTTGGAGATAATTGGATTAGAATTAGTACAGTTACTGTTCCAATTATCTCCCAAGCAGAGGGGAGCAATTGTGTGCTATGTGTGGAAGTGCCTTACATTGTAAATGTGTTATTATTGGTTTGTAAGTTTGTGTCCCTATCCCCAACAAGGTCCATGTGGGCGTACACCTTGCTTGGGGACTTGCTTAAAAGGCCAGTGTGGCTCCCATTAAAGAGATATTTGTTTACCCCTTCATGAAGTCTGGGGATTGCTATATTACAATACTCCCCTGAGTATAATCACTAGCTGTTCTAAGAGCTGTTCCTGCTACGCTCTCTGGACTAGGAGAGGTCTACCCACTAGAAGCTGGATCCTGGTCTTGGGTCCAGGGTGGGTGGAGGATGGTGAGACCCTAACCAAGCTGTGACGGTTCGTGGGGTTTACGGTGGTGATGGTGTTCCAGTGCAGTGCTTATGGTACTCGCAAGTACTAGGATGCAGCGATTGACGGAGGTACCCGGTCGAGGTGCCATCACACTGGGTAAGTATGTATGTATGTGGTAGTGTATGTGCATACATCCAAGCAGTCATACACCAGCACAACATAGAAACACACTTCTGCAATCTAACACAAATATTACATACAAACACAACCATGTATTTAAACTCCAAAAGGATATACAAACACACCCTTTCACTCAAACACAAATACTTCACAAAAATGTACACCCACATATAAAAGTGAACATTAAATTCAAACACACCCGTCAATCAAACACAAAGATTACATACAACACACCCGTATATTAAAACACGTAAACTATATATAAGTACCTCTTCAAACACCAACACTGTAAATTACACTATAGCGCCAATAAATGCTGTACAGATATATAGAACCTAGAAATTTTGACTTGGGGTGCCTTGGAAATATATTGAAATATTAAGGGCGCCTTGAACCTAAAAAGATGGGAACCACTGAATTAAAGGATCTTATCATGTATATCTTGGAGGAAAGACAAGACAGTGGGTATATGATAGAAACATTTAAATAAATAAAGGGAATCAACACAGTAAAGGAGGTATTTAAAGTAGAAAAGCTACCACAACAAGAGGACATAGTCTTAAATTAGAGGGGCAAAGGTTTTAAAAAGAATTTCATGGAGTATTATTTTCAAAGATGGTAGTGGACGCATGGAATAACCTTCAAGCTGAAGTGGTAGAGGTTAACACAGTGTCAGGGTACCTGAGGTCTCTACCTCTAAAAGAGGTAGAGACTTAGTAGTTTATCCGTCCAAACGAGCTGTTTCCTTCGTTCCTCGCGGTTCATCCAGTCACTTAAACACCGACCGCGAGGAATCCACGTCCTTTTCTAGCGGTACGCTCAATACGTGACGTCATGACGCTATCACGAGCGACCTGCCACTCAAGTGTCCGATATCCAATCGGTACTTGTCAGAGGCGTGTCTACCATCCGGAACCAGGGTATTTAAGCTTACTTCTCACTTCAGCTCATTGCCCTGTCGTGGTTCTAGCTTGTCTAGTCACTCAGTGCTCTGGTATTCTAGTTTGCTCTATTGGTTTTGACTCGGCTTGTTGTACTACCCTGCTTATCTCTGTTATCCCTTGACCCGGCTTGTCTCTCGCTTATCTGTCTTCTCGTTCCCTCGACCTCGGCTTGTCTCTGACTATTCTCTATTACTCTCGGTACGTTAGTCCGGCCATTCTAAGGCCCGGTATACGTACCTTTCCACTCTTTGTACTCTGCGTGTTGGATCCCTGTCCCGATCCTGACATTACGACAGGGCCAATGGATCCTGCAGGTACAAACAGTCAGCTTGGTTCTTCTGATCCCAGGTTTGACGCCATGGAGCATAGGATGGATCAGATGGCTCTAGCACTACAGGCACTTTTGTCTCGTGCTAGTAACCCACCTGAGGAGACACGTACTCCTTCTATTTCTCCTGCAGTCTCAGGTCTAGAGGTAGCCACTGTAGGTGCTTCTTCCCGTATTACCCCACCAGTACGTTATGGCGGGTCACCGGAAAAGTGTCGTGGCTTTCTGAACCAGATTAGCATCCATTTCGAATTACAACCCCGCTCTTATCCTACAGATAGAGCGAAGGTTGGATTTGTTATTACTTTACTCATTGAGAAAGCTCTGAGATGGGCCAATCCTTTATGGGAGAATGATAATCCACTAGTCTATAATTATAATGCCTTTGTAGCTGCGTTTAGAAGAACTTTTGACCCTCCTGGTAGAAAGGTCAATGCAGCTAGATTACTGTTGCGCCTTAGACAGGACGATCAAACACTAGTGGATTATGCACTAGAGTTCAGGTCCTTGGCGGCAGAAGTTAAGTGGAACGAACAGGCTTATATAGATGTGTTTCTGAATGGGTTATCAGATGTAATTCTTGACGAGGTTGCTACTAGAGAACTCCCTGAGAATTTGGAGGATTTAATTTCCTTTATATCTCGTATTGATGAACGCCTAAGAGAGAGGCAGAACACTCGAGATAGGACCCGTAGACCCTCCTTTAAACTAGCGCCTACCTTTCAAAATTCTGAGTTCGAGGACTTACGTATTTCTGAACCTATGCAGATAGGCAGTACTCATCTCACAGAGAGGGAGAGACAGTACAGAAGAAGGGAGGGTTTATGTATGTATTGTGGAGTCAGAGGTCATTTACGCCTAAATTGTCCTAATCGTTCGGGAAACGCTCGCACCTAAGTTTCTCTAGAGGACAGGCCTTGGGTGTTTCTACTTTGTCCTCTATTCACAACTACAAAGAGTTCAGGCTTCTGTTACCCGTTTCTTTAAAATGGGAAAAGGGAGTAGTCAAGACTATGGCACTAATCGATTCTGGAGCTGCTGAGAGCTTTATAGATCAGGGTTTTGCTGCCAAGCATGCTATTCCATCCCAGTTAAAAGAGACACCACTGGCTGTTGAGGCCATCGATGGTAGACCGTTACTTGAGCCTGTCATTTTCCGTGAGACCATACCTATTAACTTAACTGCTGGCATCCTACATAGAGAGGACATATCCTTACTGCTCATTTCTTCTCCGTCTATTCCCATAGTCCTGGGGTACTCCTGGTTGAGGAGACATAACCCTATTATTAATTGGGAGTCAGGGGAGATAGTTTCATGGGGACAGAATTGTCAAGAGAAATGCTTGCGGAAGGTCTCACCTCTCTGCTTAACCAACACCTCGACTAACTCTGACAATCCTACAGAGACACAAATTCCGTCTCAGTATCTAGATTTAAAGGCAGTGTTTGACAAAAAGAAAGCCGATACCTTACCCCCACACAGGTCCTTTGATTGCAAAATTAACCTACTCCCTGGTACCATGCCGCCCAGAGGTCATGTATACCCGTTATCTACGAAAGAGAACTCAGTTCTAGAGGAGTATATTCACGAAAATTTAGACAAGGGATTCATTAGGAGGTCCTCCTCTCCTGCCGGGGCTGGATTTTTTTTTGTTAAAAAGAAGGATGGTTCTTTAAGACCTTGTATTGATTATCGAGGCCTAAATAAGATAACCATTAAAAATGCCTACCCGATTCCCTTGATCACCGAACTCTTCGATCGTTTGAAGGGCTCTACAATTTTCACCAAATTGGATCTCAGAGGGGCATATAACTTGGTGAGAATCCAGCAGGGACATGAGTGGATGACGGCATTCAATACTCGATATGGCCACTATGAATATACAGTCATGCCTTTTGGGTTATGCAATGCACCAGCTGTATTCCAGGATCTGATAAATGAGGTTCTTAGGGAATTTCAGCAAGATTGCGTCATTGTATACCTAGATGATATACTCATACATTCTAGTGAGATTGAGACTCATCACAAGCAAGTCAGGAGGGTTTTGCACAAACTTCTTCAACATGGCTTGTACTGCAAGTTGGAGAAATGTAGCTTTGATCAAACCCAGGTAACCTTTCTCGGCTATGTGATCTCGGGGGAGGGATTTAAGATGGATCCGGATAAGCTCCAGTCCATTCTAGAGTGGCCTTTACCCAAAGGTCTTAAAGCCATACAGAGATTTATTGGTTTTTCTAATTATTATAGGCGCTTTATTAAGGGTTATTCTTCAATTATCGCACCTATCACCAATATGACCAAACAGGGGGCTGATACTAAGAATTGGACTACTGAAGCCCTTCTTGCGTTCAAAACTCTCAAGGAGCTTTTCGCTTCCGCTCCAATTTTAGTTCACCCCGACACTTCCCTGCCTTTTCTACTTGAGGTAGACGCATCAGAGACTGGTTTAGGTGCTGTCCTATCTCAAAGGTTGGGTGTTGATAAACCATTACATCCATGTGGATTTTTCTCTAAAAAATTGTCTGGTACAGAGAGCAGATATGACATTGGTGACAGAGAATTACTAGCGGTTATCAAGGCTTTGAAAGAGTGGAGACATTTATTGGAAGGTACATTACATCCTGTTACCATTCTAACGGACCACAAAAATTTGTCTTATATCGGAGAGGCCAAGCGTTTGTCCTCCAGGCAGGCTCGTTGGTCGTTATTTCTTACCCATTTCAATTACGTTCTGACTTACAGACCTGGGTCAAAAAATTCTAAAGCCGATGCGCTATCTCGCCAATATGAGCCGTCTGCTTCAGTTGAACCACTTTTGTCCTCCATTGTACCCAAATGCAATATTATTGCTAATACCAGTCTCAAGATCCATTCTCCGCTACTTGACCAGATCTTGAAGTCACAACATCTGGCACCCGGAAACACTCCTGAGGGAAGAAACTTTGTCCCTCCTGAACTCCAACTGGAACTCTTACAATGTTTTCACGAAAGTAAAGTAGCTGGACATCCTGGTATTCGCAAGACATACTCTCTGATATCCAAAGATTTCTGGTGGCCTTCACTACGAAAAGATATTGAGGAGTTCGTCGCAGCTTGTGAGACTTGTGCCAAGACTAAGCAACCTCATACATCCCCTTGTGGCCTGTTACACCCCTTGGACATTCCTGAGAAACCTTGGTCCTGTTTGTCCATAGACTTTATCGTAGATTTACCTGCTTCCAAGAGACAGACTGTTATTCTCACGGTGGTGGATAGATTTACAAAGATGGCCCATTTCGTGCCATTATCTAAACTTCCGACTTCTCCTGAATTGGCAGAGATTTTTGCGAGAGAAGTTTTTCGCCTACATGGGATTCCTTCGGAGATTGTTTCTGATAGAGGTTCTCAATTTATCTCACGTTTCTGGAGATCCTTTTGTTCTCAAATGGGAATCAAATTGAACTTCTCCTCTGCCTATCACCCTCAGTCTAACGGAGCTGCTGAACGCACCAATCAAAAGATCGAGCAGTATCTACGTTGCTTTGTTTCCGAACACCAGGACGATTGGGTCGGTTTGATCCCTTGGGCGGAGTTCGCACACAATAACCTTGTTTGTGATTCAACTCGCTCTAGCCCTTTCTTCATGAACTATGGCTTTCATCCTTCAATTTTTCCTTCGGTTTCCTCTTCTCAGGGGATACCGTCGGTTGATGATCATGTCGCCAACCTGAAGAAATTATGGGATCAGACTCGGCAAATTCTGTTACATAATTCCTCGTTGTTCAAGAGACACGCTGACAAGCATAGAAGAGCGGCTCCGGTCTTCGTTCCTGGGGATAGGGTGTGGCTGAGCACTAAGAATATTCGCCTAAAAGTTCCATCTATGAAATTTGCTCCTCGCTACATAGGTCCTTACAGGGTTCTCACTCGTATCAACCCGGTTGCATATCGCCTTGCTCTGCCACCTGCCTTACGCATTCCTGACTCTTTTCATGTCTCCATGTTGAAACCTCATATTTGCAACAAATTCTCCTCTAAGGTTTCCTCACCTCGTCCTGTTCAGGTGGAGGGTCGGGAGGAGTACGAGGTCAGCTCCATCATTGATTCCAGAATTTCAAGGGGAAAATTGCAATATCTGGTCAACTGGAGGGGATATGGTCCTGAGGAGAGGAGTTGGGTACCTCAGGAGGACGTTCATGCTTCTCGCCTTCGCAGAGCATTTCACCTCCGCTTTCCATCTCGTCCCGGTTCCTTCCGCCCGGTGGGCGTATCTGAGAGGGGGGGTACTGTCAGGGTACCTGAGGTCTCTACCTCTAAAAGAGGTAGAGACTTAGTAGTTTATCCGTCCAAACGAGCTGTTTCCTTCGTTCCTCGCGGTTCATCCAGTCACTTAAACACCGACCGCGAGGAATCCACGTCCTTTTCTAGCGGTACGCTCAATACGTGACGTCATGACGCTATCACGAGCGACCTGCCACTCAAGTGTCCGATATCCAATCGGTACTTGTCAGAGGCGTGTCTACCATCCGGAACCAGGGTATTTAAGCTTACTTCTCACTTCAGCTCATTGCCCTGTCGTGGTTCTAGCTTGTCTAGTCACTCAGTGCTCTGGTATTCTAGTTTGCTCTATTGGTTTTGACTCGGCTTGTTGTACTACCCTGCTTATCTCTGTTATCCCTTGACCCGGCTTGTCTCTCGCTTATCTGTCTTCTCGTTCCCTCGACCTCGGCTTGTCTCTGACTATTCTCTATTACTCTCGGTACGTTAGTCCGGCCATTCTAAGGCCTGGTATACGTACCTTTCCACTCTTTGTACTCTGCGTGTTGGATCCCTGTCCCGATCCTGACACACAGTGAGGGAGTTTAAGCATATGTGGGATAGGCAGAAGGCTACCCTAGACTTAAGATAAGACCAGGGCTAATGAAAGTATTTAGCAAATTGGACAGACTAGATGAGCCAAATGGTTCTTATCTGCCATCACATTTTATTCTTCTATGTTTAACCATGTATATTTCATGAATCCTGTAATCAATGTGTGACTGCTTTTAGGTACTGTCTCTGTATTGAATGCTATGGGTAGTGGGTGAATGTGCTTGGATTTCTCCAAAAGAACACGTTGAGATGGTGATATTGGGAAGTGCAATTGTTGTTCACAAGAAGAGGGAAACCAGACAAATAATTTAGGATGAAGAAACACGATGATGGATCCCAAATCTTGGTTGTTTCAGTAGGCATGGGACTGTTGAGATATGCTAATTTTAAATAATTGATGAAGGATCTTTGGTTTACTTATGTACTTATGTATAAGTTGCTTGCATTGCTGAATACACTTTTTGAATCATGTACATTGTTGCCAAACGAAAAAAAGAGAATTGATCTCGAACTATTGGACATTCTAGCGGTGTTTAGTTCACAGAATAGCTAATGCTGAACTATGTGCTACCCTGAAATCCTATGAGTATAGTTTATTACATTTGCCAGAAACGCTATGAAACGTAATCCATCTAGCTTTACAGTTCTGGACATAGAAATATAAAGATTACTCGCACATATTTGTGTGTCCAAAAAAATCATATGTTAAGTAAACGCCAGAAGCATTGGAAAAAACTATTTTTTATTTTTTTTTAATTTCCTTATGCAATTGTGTCAAACACGTTGTAAGTGCTGTGCTGCAGGTTATTTCTTTAACACCACTTAATTTAATCAAATAATTAGCAGATATATCAATGTTTTATCCTGCAATATTGCCACGTTTTTCCTTTTTATTACACTGACATTCAAGGCAGTTTACTGGAAGTAAAATGTAATTGTGATCCTTATTGTTTACATTGTTTTAAGTAATATATTTAATTAACAAATACAATATCATGTTTCGTTCTTTAGTTGACATTGGTTTTATGTAAAGTGCAGCATTCTAGACTATGACAGATATTTAGAAAAAACACTGATTGGTAAAGTGGAACCATCTCTTTTGGGGCCTTTGCTATTGCGTTTTATTTTTATTTTTATTTTAACATTGATATAATCTAAACCATCAGTTCAATCTTCTTCATATAACTGGTCATCAGCTCCCGGTGGCTTAATCTCTAGTGGGTCATATCACTACCAGCAGTGGAACTGCCACCGGTGCAGATGGTGTGGCTGCACTGGGGCCCAAGCCATGCATTAATGGCTACGGGGCCCATGCCATGCATTAATGGCCACCCGGAGGCAAAGTGTTTCCAGGGGCACGGTCTTGCACTGCGGCCCTTTAACATCTATCTGGTATATAAAACTGTGTCATTTACAATGGGTAGTCACATTTTAGAAATGTATTTTGGGTAGTTTAAAATAGACTTGAAAATATGATTGTTGATTAATGAATTTGCAATTTTTTATATTTTTAATATTGAACGTTACATTTTAGTTTGTATTTGCGCTACACCTTTAGTTCTTTAGTGGATTTATTTAGGGATTACCCCCACAGTCTTGTGGCATTACATCAATCTAGTATTTTCGTAGCTCTTGACACACTATATCGTAACTTTCTGCTCGAGGCCCATGAGTCCCTTAATTCAGCCATGTACATAGTGTAGTGTTTTTGTCAATAATCCACAGTTACTGGTATAATAAACAAACACTTATCTCTATAGGTCATTCATCCTTGCCCTTTAGATTGGGAAATTCTTTTTCACTTAAAGTGACTTTATTTCAGCTATATTTAAAAAGTCAAATTCTATAATGTATATGCTGTCTACAGAGCCCTCAGTGAATAATGCACTTTGTAAAGTGTGAGTGAAAACCCAGTAATGCATTGCAAGTTTTTTTATTATCATCTATTTTTTTATCTAATGACAGAGGATTCAGCAACCTTTATTTATTTATGCAAACCGTTCCTTTTATATTCCTGAAGCAGATGACTGGAAATTGGAGGGTGGAAGTCAGAGGAGTCATTTGTGACTGCACTATAATAGATCTAAGAACATGGTCTTACTTGTAAGTACTGTATAATCTATTATGGAAAGAAAAAAATAAACAGTAGTTAAGACTGCATCTGTACAATATAATATAACGGGTGCTTTGAGACAAAATGCATAGTCACTTATCATACATTTAGACTTCACCTGCATTTTTATCAATTTAACTTATTAATAAAAGGGATATCTTTATAACACAAAGGAAAGTTGCCACGCGTGTGTTAAGAAAAAAAACCAAAAAACATATCACTGACAGCGATGAACCCAAATAAATAGTTCACAAGGACAGTACCTCTAAGACAATCAAAATGGAAATTGCTACCAGGTAATACGAATACAAAATATAAACCCTTGTAAAGTGTGTTAAATTAATACTGCCAATGGAGATTCTACTAGCAAATACAGCTTCAGTGGTGACTGATGACCTTTTAATATGGTAGTGACTACATTAATGAAATTTAGCGTTTACACTAATCTTGATCTAATACAAGAAATAATGTGACAATTTAAACTTAGAACACTATACAGCGTTAAAAAAAAAAATAAAGAAAAATTGTACATAGAAACCTTGAATAGTGTAGCAGCATCAACAATCACACACATTGCTGAAACTAGAGACCAAAGAACACATTCTTAACAGGCACAGTGCTGGGACTAGGAGATACAGACAAACAGCACTTGGATTGGGTGACAATTTCAGCCAATAAAAATGTTGGAAAATTTTCAGCAGCACATAGGACTGACATTATTGTTATTGTTATTATTAGAGCTAAGGATTTCCGTATTACATAGGCAGCTGGGTTTCAGTTGCTAATATTGCATAAACATATTTATTTATTTTTTTAATAATTTTTGTTAAATCATACAAAAACATTGCTTGAGATATCATATGTACTTAACACATGGCAGTAAAGGATCATATGTGGTTATAAACCTCAGTTCCAATAACATGTGTGTTTGGTGAAAATGCCATGCGTGTCTCGTGAAAATGCTATGTGTGTCCGCTGAATGCTCAAAATATTCGCTTATCCTAGCACAATGTGTCTACTGTAAGTGTATACAACTCAACCCAAGCTCCACGTGTTTCTGTTGCAAATATATCCCCCAATAACAGCACTGTGTATCTGCTGATAATGTTTCTTCTTGTATCAATACTGTGTTTGAGCTCACAGCGCTGACAATGTGTTCCCAAATTACCTAACCATGTCACCCCCAAGTTATTTAGTTGGGGACTACCGTAAAATGTGCCCCTGTGACCAAGCTATCACTGCATACTTTATACCAACTCTATGTCATCCCATAAAGCCCCAATTGTGATCATTATATATTGTATTGCATTGTAATATATTTTGCTTTTGTTATTAATAGTGCTTAGACCAACAAAGAGATATTTGCAGGTTCGGACAATTATTCAATGATTGAAAATGTGAAACTGCATGTACATGTGACAGATAATTGTGTGAATGTGTAAGTGTGAGATAACATATATCATCTATGTATGTATAATGCATAAGTCTCTGTGATCCGCATGATTAACTATGCATGTGATAGAATATGTAATCTGTATTTCTATTTATTATGTTATTTCTCTCTTCTGCAGCTAAGTCTTCTTTAACTGGCTAACATTACCACACACCCTGGCAGTGGCGGATCCAAGGGGGTGGGGGGCAACGGGGCAAACAGAGCAGGACAAGGTTCTCCCCTGTCAGCCCTGCTGTTTGCCTTCACAGAGCGGAGGAAAAATCAGTGACCTCCCTCCCTGGTCCGCAGGCACGCTGCTGGCAGCTGGCAGGGGAGGGAAAGGGAACCCGGTGGAGATCTAACATGCAGCTCCGCCGGGTTCCCCTCTAGCGAGCACGGAGCGTTGCTGCGGTTACCATGGCAACGCAACATTCTCGCGAGAGTGAACTAATGAAAAGTTCTTTCATTAGCTTTTGTAGATCAGTAAAAGATTTTAAAAGTCAAATTCAAAAAGTATGTATTTTTTTAAAAAAAGTTCACCAAATTTTCTTTAATTTTTTTAAAGTAAAATATATGACATGATACAAATAATGGAATGTAAAGAAAGCCCCTTTTGTCCTGAAAAAAACAATATATAACTTGTATGGGAACAGTAAATGAGAGAGAGTAAAATTACAGCTAAACACAAACACCATAAAAGTGTTAAAACAGCCCTGGTCCTTAATGTACAAAATGACCAAACCAGTCCGGTCCTGAAGGGGTTGAAGTTACTGAGATGGAAAAAAAGCTGGGTTTGAGATTTGTTTTCCTATTCAGCTTATTTGGCCTAAGATTTAAAAAAGAAACATTTTCAAATCTTCATAATTCCTAGTTTAAAATATAATATCTTCAGAAGCATGAATTCTTACTACTGGTTCCCCTTTAATCTCCAATTTTATATTCTCATCACTTTCTCCCTACCGTATTTCTTGCAATTTGTATCTGAGCTTTTCTTTTTCCTGTTCCCTCTGTATAAACTTGTACTGCTCAAGTAGTCACTGTACTGCAATCCATGAGCATGCCAAGCCTAAAGTCTGACGTTCCCTGTTACTGCCTTAGTTTAAAATCCTAATCTGAGCCTTTTAACAGGACTGCCATATAACATAATTCATACTGGTATTAATGTTCTGCGCTGTCGATGCTCTGTCTATCAGACAGCCAGGTTAGGGAAGGATTAAACATTTCCCCAGTGTGGACTGTAGCTAGTGATCTTCCCTTCCACTAGCAATGCATGTGATGTATTCCACGAGAGCCCCATGGGAGCTTCTTACAGACTGTTTACTTAAAGAAGGCTGTCTGTATAGATAAAACCCTACCAATACTGAACAACCCCGAGGTGGAGTTCTATCAGTGTCTCTATGAACCTCATAAGTGCTTTAAATCTTCATACAAACTGCAAGTCTTTTTATTAAGACCAGTGGAGGCAGGTCCAACAGTTTTTGTTGCAAGAGAAAACTGTATCTGTTATATTAAAACTGTATCTGGTATAGTAAAGGATAATGATAAGTGCTTATTCAAAAACCAACGCTACTTCTACCTTGATCATTTTTGCAGTTTACTTCCCGTCCTTATTGATGGTTAGAGATGCTGATGAGAGTCCGAGCAACTAATCATGTAAAGATTTTGAGGCATTTAAAAAAAAAAAAAAATATGCTTAGTAAGCTCTAAGAGTATTTATGACATCGCCAATTGGCTATGCATTGGGTCATCAAATCCTGGGTGCCCTAAAAGTCAGACCTCTGTATCATCAGAATCAGATCAGTCCTCAGAGTCACAGCCCCAGTCCTGCAGTTTGAAGCTTTAAGACATTTCAAGTAGCCACAGCATTAGTGTCTCAGGTCTCAGCTGTAGATTGACTGATACTTTTATAGAAGATGGTGGGTATGTGCAGTAGGAGTTATTAAAACTATTAGTGACGGATAGCACAATGCTCTGTGTCAGAAATATCCCCCTCCTGTTGTAACCCCTGGGATTTCCAGGCTTTATATATATTAAAGAGATACTATGGTCAACAGAACAATGTTATCTTAATTAAGCAGTTTTGGTGTATAGATCATGCCCCTGCAGTCTCACTTCTCAATTCCCTGCAATTTAGGAGTTAAATCACTTTGTTTATAAAACCCTAGTCACACATCCCTGCATATGTCTTGCACAGCCTTCCTAAACACTTCCTGTAAAGAGTCATCTAATGTTTACACTTCCTTTATTTTACATTCTGTTTAACTTAGAATTTCTCATCTTCTGCTCTGTTAATAGCTTTCTAGACCCAGCAGGAGCCTCTTACAAAGCAGGAGATAAAAACCTTTAAAGTTAGTTGCATTGGATTGAAAATGAAACCATTTTGTTTTCATGTCAGCTTCGTGTCAATCACAGCCAGGGGATGTGTGGCTAGTGCTGCATAAACGGAAACAAAAGTGATTTAACTCCTAAATGGCAGAGAATTTAACAGTAAAACTACAGAGGCATGATATATACACCCAAACTGCTTCATTAAGCTAAAGTTCTTTTGGTGACTATAGTGTTCCTTTAATATATTCCATTGCTTAATCAGCCCTCACGCACTCACTGGGGCTATTGAGGGAGAGAAAAAGATAATATTATAAACTTAGATTTGACAGGGGCCAAGTGCTGCTGCCTTCAAGATGGCTTCTTGCTTCTCTCTCCTGTGTTCATGGCAACTCCACCATCTGATGCTATCAGCCAATGATGGCTCCTGAATAGAGAGGCCAATGCCTCCACTTAGTCGCAACCCAATTGAAATTGCTGAAATATCTTCTTAAAGGACACTTGGTACAGTGCCGGCCTTAAGGGTGTGCGGGCTGTGCGACCGCACTGGGCGCCATAGCAACAGGAGCGTCTGGCCGCCGACACAGCTCCCACCCAGTGGTGAACCACCTGGGGTGGTCAGAGATTTCCACATCTGGCTCACTAACACTCAGGGCCCCTGGTAGTAGCTTGGCCGAGCAGATAATATTAAAAATTAAGCTTTTATCCCTAAGATCTCTATGCTGATCATTTACTGGTGTGAGGAAGGGGTGGGAATATGACGTCACATCATATCCCCATCCCCGTCTCGCATGCACCTCACCCTTGTGATGTGGCTTCAGTGTGGAGGCAGGATGTAGGAGTAACAAGCCAGCTCCTCAAGCTGCACACTGCCTGAGGTAGGATCACAGGAGAAAAAATATGTAAAGAATAAATTATATAAATTCATATCTACTGCCACAATGCACAAATATCCCCCCCCCTGCCACATTTACACACTGCTACCTTACACAAATTCATATCTACTACCACAATGCACAAATAGCCCCCCCCCACACATTTACACACTGCTACCTTACACAAATTCATATCCACTGCCCAATACAGAAATACACCCCCCATTTACACACTGCTACCTTACACAAATGCATATCTACTACCATAATGCACAAATACCCCCCCCACACACACACACCTTTACACACTGCTACCTTACACACATGCATATCTACTACCACAATGCACAAATACCCGCCCCACACATTTACACACTGCTACCTTACACAAATTCATATCTACTACCACAATGCACAAATAGCCCCCCCCCCCCACACATTTACACACTGCTACCTTACACAAATTCATATCCACTGCCCAATACAGAAATACACCCCCCATTTACACACTGCTACCTTACACAAATGCATATCTACTACCATAATGCACAAATACCCCCCCCCACACACACACACACCTTTACACACTGCTACCTTACACACATGCATATCTACTACCACAATGCACAAATACCCGCCCCACACATTTACACACTGCTACCTTACACAAATGCATATACACTGCCCAATACACAAATACAACCCAAATTTACACAATACTACCTTACACAAATTCATATCTACTGCCACAATGCACAAATACTTTGTGACTCTATACAAGTCTATTGATGGTAGACTTGACCCAGAGAGAAGTAATTCAAACTGCAAAATACAATTATCAATGCCAAACATTTAGATGGTAATCGTGACTTTTAGATTTCTTGAGACTATGTCTATATTTTGTTACCCAGCAATATCACTTGGTAAAGAACTTTCACTGTTGGTTTTGATATGACTTGATGGTAAAATCTGAGTTGTCACTTCGTGATTGTATTGCAGTTGTAGGACTTGCATTATATTCAGAGACAAAAATGTCTTGTAGCTTAATTTCTAATATAGGTAAAAGGCACATGTTGCCAGTGCCAAACAATGGAGCAGCAACAGGTCAATAAAGCACTCTGAATGTCTGTGAATGTTAAAGACAAAGATAATGAAATTTGTGGCCAGGACATTTATTCTAATATAGCAGAGTGTGTGCTAGGGGAATGCATTGCATTATTACTTGATCATAGGCCAAATTAATTGATAAAACCATAAAAGAAGTAGTGTTGCTGGAAGCTATTTAGCATTTTTGATGTAAAAAAAAAATCAAATGTCCACGGTGGCATGATGAAGCAATTGATTGCTTTAAAATATGTTAAACCGTGGCTGCCAAAAGCCCTATTCATTTTTGGAGTATAAATATAATGATGCTCAGACCTTCACTTTCAATCTGGCGAGCAGGGTAGGAACCCAGGGCCCCTGTGCTTTAGAGATCTCCCACGTGCAGGGTCACATTGGATAATAAGTGGGTAGGTACTTTGGCATTTCTGCCATTCACTTCAAATGGTCAGCAGTGTGGCAGAACCACTGCCTTTTCGTGGATTTCCCCTTTGTTTCACATGTATTTTCCATGTATTTTCGTATGTTATGCCCGCTAACCGTTCGGGAGGGATCCCACGAAGGGCATTCATTCACCTCACGAACAGGGACCACCCCAATACCTCATTTAGAATGTTAGTATAGAATGTTCACACCTCCCAATCACCTCGCAACATAAGTGTCAAAACCGCAAAACGCAAGGGAAACAATTAATGAGTGCTTCCCTGGGTGACGGTCATTCGTACAGGCGACCGCCACCAGGGGAAGCATTAGTGGATTGTTCCCCAACTTGTTCATATCCAGAATGAGAGCCTCCCCAGTTCCCCAATTAGAACGTTCACACCAATTATTTAGAACGCTCGCACCCGCAACATAGGTATGAAACCGCAAGGGAAGTAATTAATGAGTGCTCCCCTGGGTGGCCGCCATTCGTACAGATGAATGCCATTCAGGCGGAGCATTCATACCCCGAAAGGAGACGCTTCCCTTGTCTGCGTTTCACACCAGGACCTCGCAAACGGAGACTAGTCGATTGAGGGACCGAGGCGAGGATCCCTGAGATTGGTGTGGGCACTTCTGGCACACTGGCAAGTTTGGCGGACTCTCATGAGCCCGAGGGACAAAGAGACCAGCTCTTTTCCCACGGGTGGGCTTTTCTGTGCCTAGGAGACAAAAGGATGGTAACTTTTTCCCACGCCTAGACTCCCAGGCACAGAGCCGGTTGGTGTGGGGAACCCTGAGGATTTAGTGGCAGGCTTTGGGGACAAAGGGAATGGAGTCCCTTCCCATGCTGGGACCACCTTTGGGAGGGGACGGATTGTGGGATGTGTCTTTGTATGTTTGTGTGATCCACCCCCTGCACGGGGTATGCATAAAAGCCGGTTGTGGCCAATAAAATCGTGTTGTACCTCCAGGACTGTGTGTTGCCAGGTTACTGGGAGGAAATGGGTCCCTTTACACTCTGAGTGGTTCCTGAGTGGCTGAAGGCAAGGAATTAGCGGAGGTAACCGGTCGGGTTACCAAGGATCCGCTACAAGCAATTCAATTCTTTTACATGCCACACTGACTGACTGAATACCCTGCCAATCATAGAGCTGGCTCTTCCTTCTGTGAGGTCATGGAGGTGTGTATCTCACAGTGGGATGTGACACCATTGATTTTCTCTCTGTTAACGATGCATGCCCCGGTTATATAACTATGCCTCCAAACTGTCCCGATTTTGGTGGGACAGTCCTGATTTTTGGGTCCTGTCCCACTATCCTAACTTAGTTCCTTGGTGACCTGCCACAGAGTCTGCCCTCACTGGACTTGTTAAATGATTGCAGGCAGCCCGGTATACATTTATGCCATGCTGAAATGCCAGTAATTCGGTGAACCCATCCACTTTGAAGTGGAGCCAGTGATTATTGAGTGACTTTAACCCTTTCTACCAGCATGCCGCTTCTCTGGTGGGAGGTTTGGTATAACAGTGTTTTACACCATGCTGTATTACTTCAGCACTATCTCATTACTCTGCAAAGTCCAAAATTCAACCATTGACAGGACTGATGTACATACTATAGCCATTGTTCTACAGTACACGTGTTTTGCTAAAATGTTGAATAAAATATGAATGAAAAAAAATTATTGTTAAAACTACCATAATATTTGTAGTAACCTTGCTCTTAAGTAATTTCATTTTTAAGCTATTACTTTGATAAATTTTGAGGCATAATATGTTTACATTACTCTACAGATTTAATTATTTTATCACAAACTATACAAAATAAATACTATACATATCTACGCATTAAAATACAGGGATATGTAATAATGATATTAACAAAACACCTGTATGTATTAGCATGGAATAGCTGGAGGGCAAAGAGAAAAAAAAAAAAACACTGTTTAATCACATAGAATAGTGACTTACACCAACTTAATTTAGCAATGTTCCATTGTAAATCCAACTACATAATGATGATGCTTTTACAAACATTCTATCAAAGTTAAATGACCTTAAATGCACCACAGCATCTGTTTAAAAATCTAATGCAATTAAGGGAAGCAAGACCCACAGACTCGGAGCCTGGTTACAAAGAAAAATTCAAACAAATTCTGTGCAACAGCAGAGACAAAGCTAAGTGCAGACTTTACAATTTTCAATCAACTGCACACAATACAAACCATTTATATACCAGTTTACCTTTGTTTCCCTTCAGTCATCAAATTTTCCACGTGTTTTGCAAAATATGTGATAGGGGGGAAAAAAAGTATTTGCAAAATCCAGGCCATAATAGCTGCATTCGAAAAAAAACTCCAACTCAGCTGGACTATTTTAGTCTGAATTTTGCAATCCAGTTATAAATTCACTCATATTAATTTTTTTATAAACTCCATATTATTTAGGATAACAGCACAGACATTTAGTTGTTTCTATCTCCAATCTCACTGTAACCTGCCCTTCTTGGCTGGCTCCCTGTTCGTCTTGCCAGAAGAGAAATCTAGAGGATTCCCTGTGTGATGACGCAAGCTCTCTGCAGTAACAAAACAAAATAGCATTGCATACTTGATCGGTCTGCTATTTCATCAGGCAGATAATGGTTCAGAATCCTAGTCATGTTTTCAAATTTAGACTACAGTCAGTTTTTAGTTCCCTCTAGTTAGAAGTGAAAAAACAAACAAAAATGTTTGATGTTACTGTGAGAAAATAAATGGCGGATGGTGAGGTTTTAAGATGGTGGGGTGCCAGACATGCCCAGAATTTTGCTCCTCCATATACAGTACAGAGATACTTATACCATGCAGAGAGCTGAGCATAATATAGAGATGCTTGTAAAATCAAACAAACTGGGCACATCATAAGGATATCTACAAAATACATAGAGCTGAGCAATGGAGACTCGTCCTTAGGGACAGAAGGCATTTCAGGAATTTCTATTAAGTTTCCATTGGGCTCAGAGCCAGCTGCCCATGAGTTGAGCCATGCTGTTGGCCTCTCTACTCAGGGGCCATCATTGGCTGATAGCGGGTGGGGATGGGTTTAAAGTTCCTAAAGGAAGGAGAAACAAGCAGCCATTTTGGAAACAACACAGGGAGAGCACAGCAGCAGATGGGAAAAAAGTAATGTCTCTTTAATTTTGGTTTCACTATATAGGTTTTACTATAAGGCATTTTTAAAGTGAAACTTATATAAAAAGCACTTAATTTACCAATTTTGCATGCACTTTAAAGAGTTTCACACCGCAACTTTTATATTGGTTAATATTTGTAAAGTGTCCCCCTGGACAAATAGGGAAGGGGGGGGCATGACTGCTGCCCGGGATAGTGGGATGGTACAATGGGAGCAACAATGTTGCAAAGATGGAAGGATTCATAAGGGGGGAGCAGGGGAGGAGACTTACCAGTCAGAAGGAAATTGTCAGTCGCCCTGGTTTAATTTCCCACCCTCCCTCCCTGTTTTGTGTTGTGGTTTGTTGGTGGTTTCTTGTGTTTTTCTCATTGTCACAGCTGGCGGTTTTCCCTGGACAGCGGAAGCGGAAATGAAAGGAACGCAAGGTCACCTTGGGGAGACGACAGTCGGCGCAAGGCTGATGGCTAGCGACGGATGTGTTAGGCTCTTGGCAAACAAAGAAGGAGAACTGCCTGTTGGGTCCTCACCCAACAGCTGGCAGGAATATAGAATTAAGTTTATACTGTTTAATAAAGCTGCGGCCGTTGCCCTTATCCACTTAAAAGGTGTCCAGTGTTTTATTTGGGGGCAACGGTGGGATGGTAATGGGTCAGCAGTCATGTGCATACATGTATGGTTGTAGTCTACATGAATGTATGTATGTATGTATGGATGTTAACAATTCAAATGAGGAAAAGCTCATTATTTGTTTAATTAAAATGTTATACACAAGCACACTGATAACTTTGTATATAAAAGAGTTGATGAGAAAATATGACTCAGATTGGAGAACGGGCCAAAACGTGCCCAAGGCCCTGTTAGCATTAATATGGGCCTGTTCAACAGAGAATCTTTCAGAGGTTAACATTTTTAATTGCACTTATTTTATTATTTTAATCCATTATCTACATAAAGCATGAATATTTGGTGCAAAGTGAACACTTGAGGGTGGATTTTAACCAGAAGAAAGAAAATATGCTAAATAAAACAATTTTCTTTCTAAATTACATAAATGTGCTGCAAGCTATATATTTGCATACACATAAGACAGTAGAACAGAAAAGCTTGTGTGGACTATTACTACAAGGAACTCATTTGTTAAACGATTTGGACTTTTAACAGAGATTACAGCAAGCACCATGTGTGGAGTAAGACAGGTAGATTAGCATCTATTTCTAGCATGTGAGCATCAAAGGCACAGAAGCAATTTTAAGGGTTGTGATTATACATGAAAAGGAAGACATTATATCATATTATATATCAAATTATAGTCTTCATTTTATTCTAAGAGATATAACCATAACGGCAATACATCTAATTACAGAGAAATAATGTGACCACAATCTTTTACATTTAACTGTGTCTCAAATGTTGTAGGTTTATGAGTGATTTGGGTGACACTAAAAGTATTTTTTTCAGTACCGGTCAGTTTTATATTTTATGAAACTGATATCTGTTGGGAAATGTTTATATGAAGGTGCACTTGAAGCACCATAACCACTACATCTGCTGTTGTGTTTAAGGTGCCATAAATATCCAGGCACCGCTACAGTGTAATTAGTCAAAATGTTTTAGGTGCCAAGGCAGTCCTAACACCATAATCATTACATTAAAGCAGATCTGTCACTTCCGAGAATTTCATTAAGATGAATTCTTTATAATATTCTCAGGCAGACTGCGTTGGAATTGCATTGGAATTCCAATGCAATCTAAAGACACTTTGAGATAAAGTAGGGACAAGTTTGTCTTATGGACAAACCTGAAATTGACAGATTTTGGCAAAAGTCGTTGCAAGTTTCTATTTTTTTTTTTAATGCGCTCAATTACCATATTTATTATGAACATTCTACTTGATTCATCATTGCACTTGGTCCTATATGCAAAATACTAAGTAATTATGTTTTAACTTATTTTTTTAGTGATCTATGATGGCCAGAATGGAGGAGTTTTAGTCCCGTGAGAAAACGATGCCCTAGTGACATTCAGTCCTGCCTCACAGAGCACTATGGCTGGCCATCCATTGTATGCCGTGGATGTATTGTTGCGTGAGCATAAATACCCTGAATTGGGAAAAATATTTAAAATCTAACAATGGTGCTACCATTTTGGGGGACTTTCCTCAAACCACGGGTTGCAGGGTAGGTGTCCCAAAGTGTAATTGTTATAGGAAAGTATAATTGTATGACACAGGAGTTGTGATCTGACTTATATAACAGATATTTGAAACAGTGAAATGTCAGAGTATCATAATGTGCAAAAACTAAATCTAAATCAGTTTACAAAACGTGATAATTTAACCTTATTATGGCCTATTGCAGTTCTTTCATTTTCCTTTAAGTGCTCTGGTTTATTTTCAACGTATTCCAAAATAAGAATCACAGACATGTATAGTAACCACACAGCTGGCTTAAAAAGTATACAAATATCTGAAGCACTTTCAATAAAATAAATGAAGTATTCTATCCCAGTTAAAATACAGTGGTCTCCTGGGGACCCATTGCTGTGTTCAAGAAAATAAATCAACATTTAAAATCAGGACTTCATACACTTAGAAACAAGAATACATATGCTCAGAAATAAACATGCCTCTGCAACAAAAAACAACAACCCAGCTTTGAAATGTCTAAGTGTATTTACTTTTTAAAACAGTAACAGTGAAGGGATTGATTGAATGCATAATAGCTAAACAGTTACAGCTACAGGCAAATTCTGCGACAGTCTTGCAAAATCTTAATTAATAAAAAAAATATGGTAAGCAAGAGCAGTTATAGCATAGATCATCCATATGAGTCAGTGTTATGTGTTGCTTTAAATATAACACGAATAGAGGTACAAAGCATTGGGTTCGGGGTCAGCAGCCTGTGGCACATGTGCCATGTATGGTACTAGAAATGCCTTTGCACGACACTAATGGCTGCCAGAGCCAAATGGGCTCTGGCCTATTTGAATTGAGTATTGCCCCCCACCACCTGCAAACACTTTTATTGTGGACAGCCTAAGGCACAGCTGTGCAATAATCATGCTGTCTAATCAGCATCTTGATATGCCACACCCGTGAGGTGGATGGATTATCTTGTCAAAGGAGAAGTGCTCACTAACAGATTTAGACAGATTTGTGAACAATATTTGACAGAAATAGGCCTTTTGTGTACATAGAAAAAGTCTTAGGTCTTGGAGTTCAGCTAATGAAAAATGGGGGCAAAAATAAAAGTGTTGTGTTTAGAATTTTGTTCAGTGTAATTCCACAAGCATCACCCATTCTTAGTATGATACGCAATACCACAAACTATTCATGATCATATACAATATAACAGCACACATACACATAATTAGAACGTTATCAAGCAATTACAGCGCCCATAAATAAAACAAGCACAATACGGCAACATACACACCTCCATTTAAAATAATAGGACCGGCACGCCAGGGGTCTTCAAGATCTTGTTTTGATACAGTGCTACGAAAAGGTTGCCTACTCTTGTAAAATTAAGTAAATGTTCCTAATTTTGAGCTGA
The DNA here is from genome assembly GCF_036172605.1 of Pelobates fuscus. Taxonomy (NCBI): domain Eukaryota; kingdom Metazoa; phylum Chordata; class Amphibia; order Anura; family Pelobatidae; genus Pelobates; species Pelobates fuscus. The sequence goes on from NC_086319.1 coordinate 226,229,978, forward strand.
AGTGTTTTTGACCAATTAATTGCTTCATTTTGGTGTATGGACCAGGTTCCTTATCAGGGAATTGCTAAGAATTCAAAATAAATGTAAAAATTGAAACCAGAACAGCTAAATTATAACATTTCTCCAAGCCAATTCTGTAATCAATTTGGCTATTTTGCCCTTACATTTTAAATCCTCTTTGAATTCCCAGAAGTTCTCACTTTAGTGAATAACCCAGTCTATGTTAAATAGATATAACATCGACACCAATTGTGGGAAGTGTTGGGGTTTTTCAGGATGGTGGAGTACTTCTCAAAATAACTTAATCTGCCTCTTTCTACATATGGTACATTTGGTAACATCTGGTACCTATTCCCACATGCCACAAAAATCATTGAATCTTTTGTCTTGTCATTAGACATGTGAACAACAGGCATGCACAATAAATGCCTCACTTGTAATAATGCAATATTTTGATGATTCCAATCATAACTGCAGTTATCTAGAGGGCATTACTATGCATACTATTCTCCTTCTCCCTAAAACATGATAGTCCCTCTTAGTCAACTCCATGGGTATATGGTTTATAAAGTTTATAATATGTGTATTGGGTATTAATATGAAAGATGTGTAATTTGTCTCAGAGGGAATGTAATGAATATTTAGCTTCATTATAACAAGTACCTTGGTTAATAATGTATTGTTCTGTTTTATTTTATTTTACCTTTAATTGTCTGATCGCTTTTCTCACTCTATAATGTGTTCTTGTGTTGCTTGTTCCCAGAATTACTCTCTGTGCAAAATGCATCTTTGGAAATGAAGAAAGTGATGGGAAGCGAAGCGGAGTTAAGTATGTTTACAGTTGCCTTTCATTGCACATCTCACAATGATAAAATGATTCGATGGAGTTTACTGAGGTGAGAAAAAAACAATCAATGTTTCCTTTTTGAACACAAAATTCAGATATCTACCATTTTACAACAGTTTAAAGGAGCAATATTTACTTTGGTAGTACTAGCATATGCTATCGGGACATAATTAGATCTTCATTATATATATATAATAACTACTGAACAGAGCAACAACAACATTATAATTTTTTGCCAAAATACAAACATATTTGGCATAGCTGTTCGGTAAATGTTTGTCTTAATTTCTAAGCAAAATCCAGATATTAGTTTTACGCTCCAACAGTGTTATCGTGGACTGCATACTACGGAAATGAAACACAATAAATCTTTTTATCAAAACATGTAGCTAGATGTTAGCATCATCTCTACTCTAAAAAGTGCAGAGGGTCCCCAGGACAAGAGAGTAGACAATTAATTAGCTGTCTTCACCCTCCTGAGATTTTATTGTGTGGGAACTCAAGGCTAGAAAACAAGGGACCTCAATAACCAGGCTAATCTCAGTGATTGGGACTTGACCATCTAATCTCATACAATGTGTGTGAATCAATATATCATGGACACACAATGCCTATTCCTATTACCTAAACCTTGAGGGTTAAGGTAAGAATAAAATAAGAAAGAGCCACAATGTCATCTGTATCCTAAGGCAGTGGTCCCCAACCCAGTCTCCATGGCCTACCAACAGTGAGTCTAGGTTTTGTCACTATCTCCATGTGAATAAAAAAGGGAAACACATAAATCCTGGACTGTTGGTGGTCCACGAGGACTGGGTAGGGGACCACTGTCCTAGGAGATGATCCTTTAAAGGGCATGGGCTTGTAGCAGATTCTAGAATAATGAACTGGTGCTTGGAAGCTAACGTGTGTCTAGTTACCATATCCTCCTGGAATCCGAGGAAAAAAAATGTCGTCCAATGTCTTTCCATTTTTGATGAAAAGGAAGAGTAAGTTCCCTGCATCTCAGCGTATCACATGACATATCAATGGAAAGCCCAAGATGTCCTCTTTACAATACAGAAGGGATTCATACAGTAGCTCAAAAGAATAAAAGGAGATACATGTGAACGAAATGTCCAGTACAGAGGACACAAGTCAGGAGGATATAGGACGTTTATGAATCTCATTTTTTAACTCTTTTCAATTTTCTTCCATTAACCTCCTGGTTTCCTCTCCCTTTACCATCATTCTGAAATTTCAACTTTTACTACAGGCTTTCTTTTTTCTTTTACATTCTTATCATGAGACATTTACAAGCATGTCAAGTGAAAGCAAAATACGATATATCTTTAGCAGCCCTGTTTTACTTTGTTAACATATCCTACTCAATTCACCTCACAGGTTATAAATTTGTGTACTTGCTGCCTTATTATATGCCCTTTTTATATGATATTTATGTATTTGCATTTTTTTTGTATACCTACTTGCTTTAAATAAACATTGATTATCAAAAAATGTAAGTCTAAATGTAAGGTGGTTGAGTGAACTTAGAAATACAAATATTATAATATTTCAAACCAGCTGTCACACCATTATTCTAAAATCGATGTAATGTTCCTAAATGAATCACAGCTCATGTAACTTGTAAGAAGGTCAAAAATGTGATTTGTTTACCGTTTAAACCACGTAAAGTAAAATCATTTTGTCGATGGTTCATAAGAATTTTACATAATTAGATTGACCTACAGGTTAATATGCTTTGAAAAGACATTAATGATGTATCAGTTTATCCATTGGAAAACAGAATGCTTTAATAAAGCTGGACTGTCTGTTCAGCCAGAATCTAAGCTGTACTTAAAAACCAGGGATCCAAATATCTTATAGTAGCAATCATTCAGCATGTGCAGCCCTTAAATCTTGAAGACATAGTCCATTAAACTTCCCAGCTACCGTGAGTAGCTTATTTTACCTCGTCACTGTCAGCTGCTGGAATTTTATATAAATCGAACTGTGTTGGTATTATGGCTCTGTGATTAAAGCAATATCGACCCATTAAGTGCAAAGTGGATGGGCTTGTTCCTCTTGTTCTCAAAAGGTTAAATAAAGATGCTGCACGTTCAGACTGAGACTGGGATTTAAAATGGCATCATTATTAAATTATTCCTTTTGTGGGAAAGATATATTTGAAGAAAATGTCATCGATCTATTAGATCTAGTAGATTTTCAAGGAAAAGTAAAGAACTCGCTAAAAAGAATATGTAAAAATAGCATATTTGACACATAGAGGGAATGCCTAAAATGGAGCCAAGGCCCTTTAATATGCTTAATATGGCGGCACACAGATTAATTGCCCAGCCTTGGCTTAAACCTGAGGTCCTACAGGTAGCACAGGCTATTTCCAAAATAAAAGACACATTCCCAAAATAAAAGACAAGCCAACAGCACAGGTCAGAAATACTTTATACATATTTCACAGAGTTTGGGCTCTCTGGGAGCAATATAGCGAGCAACAGAATGTGAATGAACATTTAGGGATCCTCAACCCCTGAATCACAGGCACTTTTGTATTTTGTATCTTTCTTTATTTTCATTTAATTGTTCATGTGTTTGCATGGGTCAATCGTACAATAGTGATTATCTCTAGTTAACCTTCCCATCATTAGAACATATCTAATATGTTTTAAGATGACATTGGCTTATAACATTAGACAGCAGTGGTCTCCCTGCTGAACGATGTGTTAGGAGATAGGATGCGCTTTGGTATATCACTTGAGAATATCATGAATATACATCCATACCCTGAAAATATGTGCTCAGGCAGCCTTTGTTATGCATATAAGTATGTTTAATAATAGCATTTTGTGCCTTTTTTGTAAACCAGTTTGTACAACTCCCACTATTCTCAGGCAGAAACAGTGCAACCTTGAGATTTAACCCTCGCACTAAGCTTACACTAGCACATTAACACTAACACATTTAAACAAAGGAGACATCCACAGACAACTCGACCATCGACCAATCAGAGATATCAGATACCAAAAAAGCTGGTTACCTTTCAAATACTCAATTGCACAAAGATAAACAGAAGGATTAAATTAACTCTCGTTACATAATTTACTTGTAATGTTTATTGGTACTTTATATTGAGATAACAGATTATTATTTCACATCTGAGACTTGCAGGATCCAGAAACAGGTTTCATACATTTATTGCATGCTTAGTCATCAGCCAGAACCACGATAAGATACCCAAACCTCTGTGGCATCATCTCAGTGTACATTATCACAACTAATAAGCCCATTTCCTCATCAGAAGAAAACAGATGTCCAGGAAACTCTAGAACTATATAATATTTGATGATGTAACTATACACATAAGCCTGAGGGAGTATTTTTAATAGTGTGGTATAGATATGAGGTGGTCTACAGGATATTGTATTTAAAGTGAACATGTTATTAGAAAAACAAGTTACCTTAGATAGCTCCTATACACATGAAGATACATGGTGTATTTAATCTAAAATATAAAGATTTACTTACACTTTTCCTCACCCACTTCCAACTGTCCTCCCCTCCTCCCAAAGTCTCTTTGATTTGCCCTGCTTAAATTGTCAGTAACGTCGGCACACTAGCTTTGCTTACATAGACACACTAATGCTCTATTCTGCGGTACCTTCCCTGAGCAAATAAAAATTCAGAAATTATACATGACTGTACAGGTTCTCCTATAGTTTCTATGAGAGAGCCTGTACATAAGCAAACATATGATTACCCATGAGACGCTTCATTAGTGACAAAACATCAGTAGAACTATAAAGACTTGTTCATTCAGTTTCAAATGAATTGCGATTAATTTAAAATACCAAACTCCAAAATGCTATATAAACAAAGCACAAAACATAAGAAATGGACAATGGACAAAATAATTTCATTTGGTTTGTGATTTGGATTCCTGTCCTTGGTGCCAAAATAAAATAAACATGATTGCTGAAAAGAAATGAGTCAAATGGCACAAAAACACACTTATCAGTTTATTTAAAAAAAAATACATAATATTTATATTTTGCAATACACTGACTGGCCAGTTTTTGTGCTATTTTGGTTTGTCCAAATAGTTTTTTTTAAAAAATGATCGTATGGATGAGATTAGTCAGAATAGAAACATTGCATAGACGAAACTCGAATCAACTGAAATTTTTTTTTCTTTATTGGACAAACCAGGTTTTTGCACCATACACAATTCTATTAAATGCTTACCACTTCAACTGACTTCAGCTTTGCCACTACATGAGGAACATGTTTGTAGCATAGGAGACAATGTCAGAAGATACATTTTCTAGATTTATTTTGTAATTTAAATTTTATTTACAATTTATATTGTATTATTTTCCCAATGCTTTATAATAAGGAATAGAGGAGCAACTTCTACCAGAAGTGATTTAATAATAATTTACATGTTTTGAGTGTGTGTATGTTAATGAGTGTGTGTATGAGTTTGAGTGTATGAGCATGAGTGTGAGTTTATGTGTATGAGTGTTTGTGTGTGAGTATGAGTATGTGTGTGAGTTTGAGTATGTGTGTGAGTATGCGTATGGGTGTGTGTATGAGTTTGAGTGTGTGTGTGTGTGTGTGTGTGTGTGAGTGTGTGTATGTGTATGAGTGTTTGTATGTGTATGACAGTGTGCATCTGTGTGCGCGCACACATCTGTGTATGTGCATCTGTGTGTCAGAGTGTTTGTTTTTATGTCAGTGTGTATCTGTGTCATGGTGTGGGCATGTATCAATGTTTGTGTGTGTCAGGGTGCATGTGTGTATATGTTGGTGTATATCTATGTGTATGTATGTGTCTGTGTGTATCTATATGTGTGTATGTGTTGGTTCCTATATGAATTTGTGTTTTGTGTCAGTGTATTTATATGCATCTGTGTGTTAATGTGCATAAATATCTGTGTATGTATGAATGTATGTGCATACATCCAAGCAGTCAAACACCAGCACAACATACAAACACACCCCTGCCTTCAAACAAAAAACACAATATATATATATTATTATTATTATTATTATTATTATTATTATTATTGCCATGTATATAGCGCCAACAGATTCCATAGCGCTTTACAATATTTTGAGAGGGGGGATGTAACAATAAATAAGACAATTACAAGAAAACTTACAGGAATAATAGGTTGAAGAGGACCCTCTTATGTATTAGAAACATTAGTATAGGAAATATCAAGTAGGAGTGAAGCAGAGCTGGAGGAGAGAGCAAAGCACTATCCCATAGGAGAGCAAGAGACAGGTATGTAAGGGAGAGATTACTCTGGGAGGCCATACGCTTTCCTGAAGAGATGGGTTTTAAGGCCCTTCTTAAATGATTGAAGACTAGGGGAGAGTCTGATGGCAGTAGGCAAGTTATTCCATAGGAGAGGAGCCGCCCGTGAGAGGTCCTGCAAGCGCGAGTTGGCCGTACCGGTGCGAGCAGCGGTCAGGAGGTGGTCGCGGGCAGAGCGGAGGGTACGAGGAGGGGCATACCTCTGGATCAGTGAAGAGATATAAGAGGGGCTGGAATTGTTCAGTGCTTTAAATGTATGGGTTAGCATTTTGAATTGACTCCTATAGGATACAGGGAGCCAATGTAAGGACTGGCAGAGGGGCGAGGTGTGAGAGGACCGACTGGATAAGAAAATCAGTCTAGCTGCAGCATTCATTACAGACTGTAGCGGGGCAGTACGGCTTTTGGGGAGACCAATCGGAGAGGGTTACAGTAATCCATGCGGGAAATTACTAGAGCATGGACAAGCTCCTTGGTAGTATCTTGCGTAAGAAAGGGGCGGATGCGGGCTATGTTTTTGAGTTGGAACCTACAGGACTTGGCAACAAACTGGATGTGAGACTCAAAGGTGAGACCAGAGTCAAGTATGACGCCAAGACAGCGCGCTTGTAGGGATGGACTTATGTGGATATCACTGACTTGAAGGGAGAGTGAGAGAGGAGGATCAGTATTAGGAGGAGGAAAGACAAGGAGTTCAGTTTTAGAGAGGTTAAGTTTGAGAAAGCGTGACGACATCCAGTCAGAGATGGAAGAGAGGCAAGCAGTGACACGTTGCAGGACGGCCGGGGAGAGGTCCGGTGAGGAGAGGTATATCTGAGTGTCATCAGCGTACAGGTGGTAGTTGAATCCAAAAGAGGCAATACGTTTTCCAAGAGAGGCAGTATAAAGAGAAAATAGAAGGGGACCGAGGACAGAGCCTTGGGGAACTCCAACCGAGACATGGCGAGGGGAGGAGGTATCCTTGGAAAAGGAGACACTAAATGAGCGTTGGGAGAGATAGGAGGAAAACCAAGAGAGGACAGAGTCACAGAGACCGAGTGATTGAAGAGTTTGAAGGAGGAGAGCATGATCAACTGTGTCAAAGGCAGCAGAGAGGTCAAGGAGAATTAATATGGAGTAGTGACCTTTGGATTTAGCGGAGATTAGGTCATTAGTCACTTTGATAAGAGCGGTCTCAGTAGAGTGGAGAGGGCGGAAGCCAGACTGAAGAGGGTCAAGGAGAGAGTTGGAATTAAGGAAGTGAGACACACGGGTAAAGACAAGTCTTTCCAAAAGCTTTGATGAGTAAGGGAGCAGGGATATGGGACGATAGTTAGAGGGGGAGGACGGGTCAAGAGATGTTTTTTTCAGGATAGGTATTACAGTGGCATGTTTAAGGTCAGCAGGAACAGTGCCAGAAGAGAGAGAGCAGTTAAAGATGTGTGTTAGGATAGGCACAAGACAAGGGGAGAGAGATCTGATGAGGTGAGATGGGACAGGATCAAGTGGGCAAGTGGTGGGGCGAGAGGAATGGAGAAGTGCAGCCACCTCTTGTTCAGTAGCTGGGGAGAAAGTCTGAAGGGTAGGGAAAGCATGATTTATGTGTGGTTGAGAAAGAGAACGGCAAGGAGGGGAGAATTGTTTCCTTAGCTGTTCAATCTTGTCAGTAAAGTAATATGCAAAGCTATCAGCTGTAAGGTTAGCTTGGGGGGTGGTCACAGCAGGGCGGAGAAGGGAATTAAAAGTGTCAAAGAGACGTCTGGGATTGCGGGAGCATGAACTAATGAGAGAGGAAAAGTAGGACTGTTTGGCGAGGGCAAGGGCTGCGCTGTATGAAAGCAAGATGAATCTATAATGAAGATAGTCTGCCTGGGTGCCTGGGTGCCTGGGTATATATATATATATATATATACATATATATATATATATGTATATATATATATATATATATATAAACACACCCCTTCACACAAATGTACATCCACATTTAAAAGTAAACATTACATTCAGACACACCCTTGCAATCAAACGCAAACATGACATAAAAACACACCCCTGTATTAAAACACAATACAATGTATACAAGTACCCCTTCAAACACCAACACTGTACATTACACTATGGCGCCAGTAAATGCGGCAGCGCTGTACAACCTAGAAATTTTGACTTATAGTGCCTTGGAAAAATACTTAAATATTAAGGGCGCCTTGAACCTAAAAAGTTTAGGAACCACTTGTGTATAGCATAGAAAAGGGATAGGCAACATTTGACACTATAGATGTTCTGGACTACATCTCCCTTGATGTATTGTAAGCATTGTGTTTGCAAGAGCATTATTGGAGATGTGGTCCCTGGGATAGAATATGGAATACATCACAAGATAAACAGAACAATTGCTGTTTGAGTGAAGGGATATAAGAATATGTCAAAGTGCTTTGTTTAATGCAGCTGTAGACAGAGCAAGAGAACACCCTGCCTTATACTTTATCATAGATTAAACCCGTAGAGAGAGATGCATAAATTATGGAGACGGACTATAATGACAATATCTTACATATAAGACAAAGCCTTGTGAAAAGTTAACAAAACCAATCACTTTCTCTCTCTTTTTATTTTGTTTTAAGAGTAAATGTCGAATGCCGCAGTCTTAAAAACAAGCTGCTATACACTGCGAACAAGGAAAAGAGAAAGGTGAGAACAAAAAACTGCAATCCAAGTTATCATGTTCTTGATATATATAACAAGAACATCATGTCTTGTACGATAATTCTGCTTTCCATTTTTCTTTTTTTTTTCCATTGCAGACGTTTTTGAACAGTGGAATGACTGTTAACTGTTTGGTCAATGCCTATACAGCTGCGCTGAAAGGACAGCAGCAATTCAGTGCAGCCAAATCATGCTATAGATCTGCGTCCACATCATTGCATTCTCATGACATCCAAATACTTTTATGAATAGTGAGAAAGGGAATTTCCTCCTATGATGCTGAAGACAGATGGAGTGGCTTAGGGTACCGGAGATTTTCTGTTTTACTTTGTCAAACCACTTAAAAATCACTTGACAAGGAACTGAGAAACTGCACTGTTTGACATCCTTGTGGCACCCTAATCACCACACGAACATATAGATATTATGGTGCTTAGAGTTTTGTCTAGAGTTTCCTGTTAAGTTACTTTTTGTGCTGTTTTTTTTTTTATATATCAGCATATAATATACCACTAATTATTTTGTTTTTGTGTATTCCTGCTCATAAGACAGCACCAGGCCTAGCGTGGATGTGACCACATTATGACAGAGTTAGCCTCTCAGATGACTCTACATCACTTTTGTTTTCTTTCTTACTTGCAACTGCGATTGCGACCGCACTTCTTACTGATTACTGGAACTGCAGCCTGAGTAGTAGAAGGCCGTCTATTGGCAAGGCTGAGTTACAATGTACAATCTGTGAGTGAATCTCCAAATGTATGTTTCTTAGTGCAGTGTCTATATGAATGTGTGAATTAGGTCTGTGTGAGTCTGTTTCTGTATGTGTGTGGCCAAAGGAAGGGGGTAAACATTTACAGGGATGTCAATTTGGGGCTTTAGTTGGGCCTTTTGCCAGGGGAATGTGGGGTGTTAATTGGACAGAAATGTTGGAAATTGAGAGATTCTAATTAGGCAGCAAGGGGTTAATTGCAAGAGACTACTTAACAGTGAGAGGTTGATTGCAGGGCATAGTGAAGATCTGGTTTGAAAAATGAAGGATTCAACTACTTGAAAATAAGTGGTCCTGGTCTACGAGTGAGAGGTTAACTGCAAGGTAATATGGAAATTTGGTCTAGAAAAATAAGAGGTTAAATGCTGAGTAATGTGGAAAGCTACTTTGGGGGAAGGAAGGGGTTAATTGATAGCACATGGGAATGATTATTGGGAAGTATTGGTGAAGGGAGGGTTAATTTGCAGGTTTAAGTGTCACTAAAGTCACCCAAATTACTTTATCTCAATAAAGTGGACTGGGTGCAGTGGTCCTATAGTTTTAACCTTTTAATGTTAAACATTGCCATCCTGATTACCAAGGATCCATAAACCCACATTTGTTTCAATGTATTTTGGCTAGTTGCCAAATATTGTATGTTGTTAATTCAGAGAGTATTTGTTCCTTAGCAAATAACTACAAGAGTCTACACATAACACAGTATATCACCCAAAATTATAAATGCTATAAACACACACACACATTTATATATATATAAATGAAACCAAAGATGGCTAGGGTTGCACTGAACATGCATATATTACAGGGTGCTGCTGGGGCCAATTTATACAACATACTAAATACACAATCCAGCACACTGGTTTGTTCACTAAACAGTGAATATATATATATATATATATATATATATATGTGTGTATGTATGTATGTATGTATGTATATATATATATATATGATTTTGCAATTTTTCCAATAATTAATGTTTGTTTTTCATTATTTTATTATGACCACCCAGACAGTTCCCCTGCAGGCAGCGCAGTTCACTGGCGATCTGGTCATGTAATCGTGAAGTCATTGTAATCACATGGCCCGGAAGGGACGGATTGGCTGCAGGATGAATCACCGATCGATCAGGGTCACTGTGGAAAGTAAGTATTGCGACTCCTGCGTACTACGCTGCTGTAACAGTGTTAAAGGCTCTTTTTTTGCAGGATGGCATAGTATGTGTTAAGGGGTTAAATAATATATACACATACGTACATATATGCACTTAGTTTAAGGAATATTCCAAACACTGATATAGTGATGAGTGTTATATGGCAGGAACAAGCAAATATCTGTTACCCAGGACTCCACTAATGTTTTTCAGTTGTCAGTTCTGTACTAAAAAAAGCTGACAGCTGAACAACAACTAGCAGAGAAAAGAATCTGCTTTGCATTGCCTTACAGCTTTATTACCAGAGAAACAATGGATTGTTATCCCAGGTTGGATGGCTTTGCATAGATAGATTATCAAAGTGACAGCACAGGGGCTGTCTCCCCATTTAAACAGTTTTTTTTTACTAAAATATTAAATGTTAGAAATCCAAAGAGAATTCAAAGTGAATTTCAAATTTTCCTGTAGCTGATTGGAAAACAAAATATCAGTTATATTTTCAGTTTCACTGCTCTGGCCTAAAATTTAAAATTCACTTTGAATTTCAGACAATTCATATTTTAGTGAATAACCATTTTGAATAAAGCCAGACAGTCCACAAGGTCTCATTTGCCCCTTAAATCACTACAATAAGCTGTAGCAGTGGTCAATGTCCCATTGATATAACATTATTTTATCTAATGATGATATTAACCTTTCTTTTAAATACATGGCCATTAGTCAGAGTGTTGAACATTATTGTGTAAAGTTGTGATTTGAAAGAACACTATATTCTTCTCAAGTATGAAATGTAGCACTGTTCTGGCTAATTTTTTAAATCTTACTGACAGGAGACGTCACTGAATGCAATGAAATATATGTAAAAGGCGATTTATTTTTCTTTAATAAGAAGGTGGAACATTGATTGTACTTATGGTTTAAGTTTCCTGTAAGTGTCTCTAGCAATGAGAACAATTAAGTAAAATAAATCTTCATGCAGCACATATTTATGATTTAGTAGTCATCACAGAAATAACAATAGAGAAAAAGAAAAAAAAAAAAATAACTTTATTGTTGCTGCACTTTCAAACAGACCAATCACAGCATCGCCATATGTACATTACATAATAAAAAAAACAGGCAGCCATGTTTGTGTATGTCTGCCTGCTCTCTCCTCTGCAGCCATTAATGTGCATGTAAAATTCTATTAAAGTGATCTGTTATATGTATGTCTTTTCTATTCTACCTATGCACATTGCTGTGAATGGTCTATATGAACATGCAGCAGCAAGAAGGTTAGGTTGAGCAGCAGTTGGTCATATAACAATAGAGTCTGACCCAGCACGGCTGCTCAGTTAAAAAAAAAAAAAAGTGATTAAAAAAAAAAAAAAAATCAATATACATAATTGAAAAGGTATTACTGAGGGGGACGGAGCCTGACCTCTGAGCTGTGCAGACGTGCACAGCAAAAGCTCCTACCTGGCGGGCAGATTTTGGGGTATACTTGGTGGCTACATAGCCCAAAAGCCTACCGGGGTGCACTGCCCACTTTGGGGGTGCACCGCTGCATCGTGTGACACCTCACTGAAGCCTGTCGGAGCCGGGAGACCGGGACACCACGTGCGGCCTACTAGAGTTGGAGCTGGGGAGAGGTGGCAGCTCTCCCCGATGCAAGACTCCCCAAGAGACTCTGCGGGTCTCCTACCTCCCCACCTGGACCGGTAGGGGTTATCCCGGTGTATCCTGGGTGTTTGACATTTGCCCTGCTGCAACTTCATTCCGCTTTAAGCAGACATCTGGCGGCACACTGACTACACAAGATGACGGAGGCCCCTACACGTGTCTCACAACCACTCGGCCAGACACTTGGGACCTACCTAGACTCCATCAACACCAATCTGGACACAATATTCCAAGCCATCTGGGACAAGCTGTGGGCACGTTAGACTGCCACCCGGTCCAAACAGAGGGCGGAGTGAGGCCTACAGATGGCGACAGGGGTGACACCCCTGGGCAGCACTCTCACCAAAATGTTTTACCACGCTACTAGCTGCCTGTCTAGGCTGAAAGCCACCAGAGGCATGACCTTGCGACATCGCCCACACAGGAGGAAGAGCACATGCCGCCCTTCCAACTGCCCCTTTGGGGGTCAGGACTTGGCCACACAAAGGTCCCAAGTCTGTGGATTAAGGATGTCGGCATCCACAAAGGCCTGGGGCTGGGGGAATACCTCACCTACCTGTTTCTCCCCTGCAGCTCAAGACCGCCTTGCAGAAAGTCAGTGCTTCCCATTATCTGGGGTAGGTTAATCGTGGACTAGCTTCCCACTGTAGTGGTCATGGCTCAGAACTTAGACCCCCATGACTAACGCAGAAACCTGGATGGATGAGGATAGAAGGCCCACTATCCGTGCTAGTATCCTGAGTGGGGTTGCATTCCAATGCAGTATTTTGCATATCTCCTTGCAAATCGCTGTGACTTTAGTAGCTGGAAGTCGGAGTGTACATGACATTGAGTCGATGTCGAAGCCCAGAAATTAGACACATTGAGTTGGAATCAGCGATGATTTCGTCCGATTCACCAGGAAGCTGAGGGATTCTTGCAGGACACCATTTAGTCCGTGGTGAGACTAGATGACTTCGGAACTGGTCGAAGAGTAGAATATCAACCAGGTAAATCAAGCAACGTATGCCTTGTCCTCGCAAGTGGGCCATCACTAATTTCAGGACTTTCGTAAAGCATCATGGTGCTGAGCTGAGTCCAAAGGGCAGGCAGGTGAATTGCCATGGAGTCCCGTAAGAAGGGATGACTGTTGTTGTGTATTGGCATGGACAGATAAGCATCTTTTAGATCCAGACAGGTAAACCAATCTCTCTCCTGTAGGAGATCAGTAAATGGATACCTTCCATTTTGAAGTGGTGGTATGAGGCGTGTGTGTTGAGATCCCGTAGATTTATTACCGGGCAGAATTCCTGTCTTTTTCCTCACAAGGAAAATGTTGCTGAAGAAGCCTCCTGGAGTCGATGCCGGTTCGATTAATCTTTTTGACCTGAGGTCCCAAAATTCCTGATCCATGAGCCGATCGTCTGCTGTCGTGAAATGCAGCAGATGTGGAGGATGAAATTGCACCGGAGTAGTCTCGAACTCGATGTGGTAACCGCAAACGGTTTGTAAAACCCAAGAATCCGACGAAAGTTCTACCCTCTTCAGGAAAAAAATGAGAGACAACCCACAGGCGTGCTGTGGTTAATACAGAAGGCATGACAGTTATACAATGATGTCTTACCTGATGCAAAACTTGCACAAGCTCGTCCACAGCCTCCGGAGCCTCTGTTGAAGCCTTGGGAATATTGGAAGGGTTGTTGGCCCCCACTTCCAGATATAATGGTGAAGGGCGTGAGTATCTGGGGCCCGGTGGCCAGAAGCGGCTGGTGGCATGACCCCTCTGCCGAACAGCCCATCCAAAAACATCCCTGTGTGTGTTTCCATGAAACACCCTGCGTATCGATGTCTACGCTTTATTCAGGGATGTAAACACGTTAACGTGTTTGTTCAGTTCTTTCATGAACTGGTCGCCTAATAATGGCGGATATTTCGTGGATCAAACATCTGTTTGCCCGTGGAGTAAAAGAAAATCTTACCATGCGGTGGTTCCAAAATCATTTCCTCGGGTCATGTCACTCATCTGCAGGCGCTCACCCAGGAACGTTTCTTTAACAAACGAATTGGGGCCCCATGTGCCATCATCTGAATGGGAATACTCAGCTTGCCATTCATCAAGGACTGACAGTGAGGGAGGCACATCGTGCTCTTCATCTGAGGAGGCGTTATGAGTTGCAGGAATCACTGGTCGTGCCCGTCTTCCCTTCTTAAGAAGATCCTTACCTTTTGAAGGTTTTGGATTGGACCCTTCGCTCTTCCAGTGGCGTTTTGCCTGGCGTCCATTGTCCTTTGTCGAGGAGTCTGACTCGTCTGACACTTCTCTCATTTGAGAGTGTTTAGATGGCCCTTTAGTAGTGTCCTGAGTAGTAGGGAATGCCTTAGCTATTGCCTTCTCCACTGATGAGGCAACTGCCACGTCGATCAGTGCTTGAAGATCAGAGGGCATCTGAGAATCTTCCAAATTGCAATACACAAATAGTATTTGGGACTCACCCAAGTTAGAATCCGTGAGTAAATAATGAGGCAAATTGGTGGCAGGGACTGCCTGAGGTACAGTGGTCAAATATGTGATGCAAGATAATGTAGACTGAGGCAAAAGCTGGGGCTCACCCAATAATAAGGAGACTGCATGCACAGCTCCACTCAGCAGCACAATATATGGGGGCTCACCCCAAGCCGGGTTACTAGGCCGAGACCTGATCGGCTGACTAACCCCAAGGTTATAGCTTACCTAAAACAGGTCCCTGTGGCAGGTAATATGTAGCAGAGGTAAAATCTGCATAGTTTCAACAAAATTAGCAGCAGACAAATTATTTTCGACTAACCTGATGAAACTCCTAACAACCAACAAGGTTTAAAATGGCTGCCGCAGATCTCGCGAAAGGAGATCCAAAATGGCCACGAAAAAGCCAGCGAAATGTATTCGCGGAAACTCTGTTGAACGGTCAATTGAAATAACAGTAAGGTAGGAAAAAACGAAAAGAAAAAAACTAACACAGAAAACTTGCTAACGAGTACGTTCGCGAAACGAACAACCCAAGGGGAAACTACAGTATGCTAAAGGATTGTGCGTTCGGGAGTCAAACGCCCAAAAGGCCAAACCAGGAAGGAATACAAATTGAGGATGAAAAAAAAGGCATACGCGAACACACGAACTCGTGCGAACCGCGAATGCCTAACATACAGTACAAACTGCCGAATGCGTATACATGTACGCGTTCGGTAGATTGAAGAAACAAAGAATCAGCAAATGCGAGCTCACCAATGCGTGTGAATGCAGAAGCATAACAGGCGGAAAAACTCAACAGCACCACACGCCCCCTCTGAGGAGAGCATGTGGCGGCGGTAAAGTGTATGTGGAGTGGCGAACGTAGCCACAAGAGGAACCAGGATAGTGGGGTGGCACAAAAAAAAGGGATTATTGCAGTAGGAGGAGGGAAATGGAATAAGGATAGTGCACAGATAATCCCCAAGTCTATACCACTCCAACTAATAACCAGCGCCCCCACTAGCAGATAAAAAAATCTTAACATTAATACATATACAGTATGAAAAGAAAGAAATCAGTAAAAATGTTATCAGTATAAGTCAAATATAACAAGACAAGCCAACAAAGTGTAGACACACAATACTCTGACCTGACTTGTGACGGAGCAGCAAAGAAAGAGGAAGTGCCCCAGTGGAAGGTGTATGTTATACTTTCTGCCTGTTTCTGATTGGTTCCTTTTTTCTACAGGGAGTGCAGAATTATTAGGCAAATTAGTATTTTGACCACATCATCCTCTTTATGCATGTTGTCTTACTCCAAGCTGTATAGGCTCGAAAGCCTACTACCAATTAAGCATATTAGGTGATGTGCATCTCTGTAATGAGAAGGGGTGTGGTCTAATGACATCAACACCCTATATCAGGTGTGCATAATTATTAGGCAACTTCCTTTCCTTTGGCAAAATGGGTCAAAAGAAGGACTTGACAGGCTCAGAAAAGTCAAAAATAGTGAGATATCTTGCAGAGGGATGCAGCACTCTTAAAATTGCAAAGCTTCTGAAGCGTGATCATCGAACAATCAAGCGTTTCATTCAAAATAGTCAACAGGGTCGCAAGAAGCGTGTGGAGAAACCAAGGCGCAAAATAACTGCCCATGAACTGAGAAAAGTCAAGCGTGCAGCTGCCAAGATGCCACTTGCCACCAGTTTGGCCATATTTCAGAGCTGCAACATCACTGGAGTGCCCAAAAGCACAAGGTGTGCAATACTCAGAGACATGGCCAAGGTAAGAAAGGCTGAAAGATGACCACCACTGAACAAGACACACAAGCTGAAACGCCAAGACTGGGCCAAGAAATATCTCAAGACTGATTTTTCTAAGGTTTTATGGACTGATGAAATGAGAGTGAGTCTTGATGGGCCAGATGGATGGATTGGTAAAGGGCAGAGAGCTCCAGTCCGACTCAGACGCCAGCAAGGTGGAGGTGGAGTACTGGTTTGGGCTGGTATCATCAAAGATGAGCTTGTGGGGCCTTTTCGGGTTGTGGATGGAGTCAAGCTCAACTCCCAGTCCTACTGCCAGTTTCTGGAAGACACATTCTTCAAGCAGTGGTACAGGAAGAAGTCTGCATCCTTCAAGAAAAACATGATTTTCATGCAGGACAATGCTCCATCACACGCGTCCAAGTACTCCACAGCGTGGCTGGCAAGAAAGGGTATAAAAGAAGAAAATCTAATGACATGGCCTCCTTGTTCACCTGATCTGAACCCCATTGAGAACCTGTGGTCCATCATCAAATGTGAGATTTACAAGGAGGGAAAACAGTACACCTCTCTGAACAGTGTCTGGGAGGCTGTGGTTGCTTCTGCACGCAATGTTGATGGTGAACAGATCGAAACACTGACAGAATCCATGGATGGCAGGCTTTTGAGTGTCCTTGCAAAGAAAGGAATATTGGTCACTGATTTGTTTTTGTTTTGTTTTTGAATGTCAGAAATGTATATTTGTGAATGTTGAGATGTTATATTGGTTTCACTGGTAAAAATAAATAATTGAAATGGGTATATATTTGTTTTTTAATAAGTTGCCTAATAATTATGCACAGTAATAGTCACCTGCACACACAGATATCCCCCTAAAATAGCTATAACTAAAAACAAACTAAAAACTACTTCCAAAAATATTCAGCTTTGATATTAATGAGTTTTTTTGGGTTCATTGAGAACATGGTTGTTGTTCAATAATAAAATTAATCCTCAAAAATACAACTTGCCTAATAATTCTGCACTCCCTGTATGTGTTCTTTGCTGCTATGGAGTAGTAGAGGAAGTTTATGCAAAATGTGAAGCTTCTTGTCATGTAATAAAATCAGAAAACAGTTGTCCTTTAAGCTTAATAATTGCGTGGTTTGAGTATTTATCTCATGCTTATACCTATAAAAAGGTCAATTATATTTCAACCATGTTTTTATAACAAATGGTATGCTACTATAAACCTCCTAATAAAAAGAGATTAACAAAAGTATCCTACCAAGGTTTGCACACAGCTGTGCAGACTGCTTACATATCACCAAAACAGTGTTGCAATTTTTTATTTATTTTTTGTGAAATAAATAACTACATGTCAACAAGAAGAAAGATCGATTAATTTATTTTAGCATTTTGGATAGCCTATATATAGAAGTGAATGTTGAGCTTGAGGGAATTACCACTGGTGGGTGTACGCTAGGTACTTGAACATTGGGAAAATAAAGGAGGAACAAATGGTGGCACTATGTCATTTTTTCAACAACAGCCCAAGGGCAAGTAAACAAAATATTATATGAAATGCCTATACAGAACCATTGATGTATGACCTATATGTTAATTAAAAGTGTGTATATATTTAGAAGCTAAGAGCCATGAAGAAAAAAATAACTGTGTCACAACGGATTAGGGTTTATGCCAATCAACAGTGCAGAACGCTAACCTTGATCTGTGTCTTTTTTTTAAACTGAGTTAAACTCTGTGCATATTGAAAAGTCAGTAAATAAGTATATTTCCAGCATAAAGAAAACAAATATTATTCACAAAAAAATTAATGAAAATGATATTTATCACAAAACTAAAATGAAGGTACCTTAGGGGATTTTAGTGCAGTTGCCGAAATGGAAAATGTGGATGGGATAATATAGCATTGCTAAGAGGTATCAATGAATTCCATCAAAATACAGAGGCAAAAAAAGTAAAAAAAAAAAAAAAATTAAATAAAATGTATTTTTTGGAGGGAAGAAAGCGCTCCTTATCTTGACTGGATGAGATGGCAGAGAAAACAAAAACAGCAATCAGACAAGGACAATAGAAACAAAGTACTAGATATAGCCAACTCTTGCAGAATGAAACAGATGTTTGAGCTTTCTGTCTGTATATCTCATGGACAAATATCAGCGGTTATATTGTATCACATACTAAACTAAAACATGTACTAAAAATATATATTTTTAAAAAATAAATTTTTTAAATATTAAGTTAAAAATTTAAATACCGTATATACTCGAGTATAAGCCGAGTTTTTTAGCACATTTTTTGTGCTAAAAAACCCCAACTCGGCTTATACTCGAGTCAATTGTCTGTATTATGGCAATTTGCATTGCCATAATACAGACAGGGGGAGAGGGGGGCTGGCAGAGCTGTAACTTACCTCTCCTGCAGCTCCTGTCAGCTCTCTCCTCCTCCGCGCCGTCCGTTCAGCACCTCGGTCAGCTCCCAGTGTAAGTCTTGCGAGAGCCGCGGCTCTCGCGAGACTTACACTGGGAGCTGACAGAGGGAGCTGCACGGACGGCGCGGAGGAGGAGAGAGCTGACAGGAGCTGCAGGACAGGTGAGTTACAGCTCTGCCAGCCCCCATCTCCCCCCACTGAACTGCCAATGCTGGACCACCAGGGAAGGAGCCCCCCTCCCTGCCATATATCAAGCAGGGAGGGGGGCCGAAAAAAAAATAATGAATAATAATAAAAAAAAAATATTTAAATAATAAAAAAATACAATAATAATAATAATAATAATAATAATTAAATAAATACAAATAATAATTAATAATAATAACAAAAAAATTTAAATAATAAAAATTTAAATAATAAAAAACACCCCCCACCAAGGCTCTGCAACTCTCACACTCTCACACTCTCACACTCTCACACTCTCACACACTCACACACTCACACTCTCACACACTCACACACTCACACACTCACACACACACTCACACACACACTCACACACTCACACACTCACACTCACACACTCATACACACTCACACTCATACACACGCTGCACTCATACACACGCTGCACTCATACACACGCTGCACTCATACACACGCTGCACTCATACACTCACACTGCACTCATACACTCACACTGCACTCATACACTCACACTGCACTCATACACTCACACTGCACTCATACACACACGCTGCACTCATACACACGCTGCACTCATACACACGCTGCACTCATACACACGCTGCACTCATACACTCACACTGCATTCATGCACACACACACTGCATTCATTATACACACACTGTAAATAAATATTCAATTAATATATTTTTTTTAGGATCTCATTTTATTTAGAAATTTACCAGTAGCTGCTGCATTTCTCACCCTAGTCTTATACTCGAGTCAATAAGTTTTCCCAGTTTTTTGGGGTAAAATTAGGGGCCTCGGCTTATATTCGGGTCGGCTTATACTCGAGTATATACGGTAGTTAGAATTCAGGAATTATCAGAGTCCATAATTGAATATCCCCATAGTTATTTTGCAAAATAATAATTTATTGATATTGTGATATTTATTCTAACTTCTGCATTATACTTCAACAAAATTTCCCTTTTCAAGGATTAGGGTCTGTGAGAGTTAATGGCAGATGGTGAATAAAGTAACTTTAAAAAAGAAGGAAAAACGTGTGAAATAAGGTGCCATTAAATAACTTAACTCAAAACTAAATACTATGCCTAATACACCAGTGTGTAGCCAAGTCACTTGCACATATAAAGACAGAAAAAAAATATTATCATCAAAAATGTGTTGTGCCACTGAACAAACCAGACACAATTAAGTGTAACTGCACCTTTTCGTTATCAGGAGAGTGAATCTTAGAATACTGAATACATGAAGATTACTCGGAAAAAAACAAACAATAAAAAAACAAACAAAAAAAAACACACAGGAAAGCCTGTTGGTAAATATACCAAATTGTGTGTTTTACAAAGTTACCAATCCACACTGTTCATAGCTATTTAAGTCTCGCTCCGATAGTGAGCAATATTATACCTTCCCTCATTGGTAATATTTAACCCAGGGGTTATGTGTTGAAACCAAGTCCTCTGTACATAAGTCCATGTGTACAGATATAAGAAACAGATAGGGTGCAAAATCTATTTAAAAAGATATTGCCAAAAATATGTATTGTGTTGATATTGTAAACATTCATGAGTTACACAGCCTCCTCATCAGACTCATGAGTGTTACATTACCCCATCAAATACCAAGCCAATAGGTTCAGACAGGTAGTGTAAAACCATAATTAATTTATTTAAATAAAAATTCTAATTAAAGTAACCAGTACTACACACTAAATACAATTAAAATCAAGAACTAAGTGCTCTCTTAAGATATTTACGTGCATACATTCTTCCCAAGACATATTTCACCCACAAATATTGAGATTAGTCAATATGAAATTTGGTTTGCCAGTTCTCCATTTTAACTTCCAAGCTAGTGATATTGGTTATTATGTGTAAAACAAGAAGTATTTAGATATAATTAACTAGTCAGCCTTCATTTACAGCCTTCACATACAGATTGTTTATATGATTGTTGATCACAAACATTCAAGTGGCAGTACTTATCACGCCCCATAGATTTACAAACGGACGACAAAGTACTAAATAAATTAGATATAAAATAATTGTAGAATATATTTAGCAATCTCAACAGGCTATTTAATGTTACAGTGATTTATTTGTTGCTTGCCTCTGAAAAATAGCAGTTTTTTTACTGACCTGACACCAACTATTCTGAACGCTGTATACATAATGGAACATTTTATCACCATAATTAAATATTATCTCTTTGTCTTTTGACATGCAACAAAGTGGGAACATTATTAATTATAATGTTGGATTGCCTTATTATGTCTAATTAAAGTGCATTATTTAATAAAGTGCAAGGCCTGCATTTTATTCATATAATACAATTTAAACATATTTTTATAATCTCTGAGCTATTTAATGCAATATACAGCATGCATAAAATGTATATTATACAATTATTTATAATGGCATTATTGAATCTCACCATTAGAAGAGAGACTAGTGAAATTAATTACGCAATAAAATAAAAATATGAATATACAAAATATAAATAATTAACCCTTTTACTCCCTTATTTCTTCAATGAGAAAGAAATCACTTCTAAAGGGACACATACCTAACAATTTGCTCAATCTAACCCTGCCCAACCGAAAGCAGACAAATATAACTTAAAAAGTGACACAATTCAAAATTAATGCTAAATCTGGTGGGACTCAAGGTGTTGCCATTGCATTTCTGTCTTAACCAATTCTATAGATATATTTTTACATCAGCAATTTTTCTTTCACCTTTTTAATAGCATAACATTTTAATCCTGATGGGTTTGCAGCTAAGTAATATGCAATGATTCTCATATTTATTGAGAATATTCCAATGCTCATCAATCTACTTGTGCTGGGGGCATGTGATTATTCTCCCATTATAGTGGCCCCAGGGAAAGCGTTATACTCAAATAATATTGTTTGAACATGTGTTTGGGTCTTCAGATGTGTATTCCCTTGTATATAGGGGGATCACAAGCAAGCCATTATGGCATTTCTAACTAAATGAGTTGCTACAAGCAGAGCAGTATCGAGGGTCAGATTTATAGAGGGTGTAAAACATGACTCAGCTCCTCCAGAGTCTGTATTCCAGTCTGGCAGGAAGTAGAAGGGATCACTTCCCATCTTCCCAGTAACAACCTATCATACAGGAAATGCCTTGCAGGAGGAGCGAGAACGACAAGAGTGATGTACACTGTATAATAGCTCCTGCAGTTCTAATATCACTCATAGGTAACTAACTGGACTACAGAAGACAGGAGGGTGAGTACTTGCAAATAACACTTAACTTCTACACGTTCTAAACACCACCCTAACCCTAAATTAACCCCTGCCGAAACCTAAACAAATCACTTTCCTTTGTCCCAAATTTAAGCACTCAAAACTTATACCTTAAAAATATATTTACCAAAATCATAGGTTTAACCCCACTTACCATGATAACCAAACTCTTCTCAAACGTTAAACCTCTTTTACCTTAGAATTCTAACTCGGCATACATTTACAGAGCTTCATACACTCACTACACTCACAAATTTTATTTCAAACACAACAAATTACATGCAGAAATAGTTACATACAAGCATACATACATGTGCAGTTTAAGGTGGTTTTATACCTGCAATGTCAAGTAAATAAAGTCATTCACCTATGTTTATGTGCTTTTTTGTGGAGTGGAGAGCAGAGGGGTGCCTTAGAACTCTATGCCCGCAGGCACCTGACATGTAAATCCAGCCCTGGCAGTATCCACAACCACAAATACTTTCTTCTCATTCAGAAAGTTATCAGAAGGCATATGTCTCATATGTTTCTCAAGATGTACAATAAATGGTTTCCTCAGACATACTGTTTCTAATCCAGTATTTTGAAAATGTTTTGCAAACGTATGGATTATTAAATATATAATTGCAATATTTTATTTCATTTCCAGTAAGATTGTCACTTTGATTCCCTTTGAATTATGATTATCAGACTGGAGCCCTAAAACCTCCAGTTGAGGTTAAGATTATTAGTCATGGTATATTCAAAAGCTAGTTTGACTCATGTTTTTAAAGAGAGTTATAATTTGTATTCTTCATGAGTAGAGGACACTAGCCAGTCCATCTTGACCATGTATGATAGTTTAACGTTGCACAAGTTGGGCTAGGTCTGTAAATATATATCTGTGCGATGGCTCAAACGCATTTGTTGTATTAAAAAATAGTGAATATTAGTCACTTAATATACTTTATATCTTGATACAATAAACAATCAATAACATAATTTTTGTTTTTCTGAGCGTATATTTTAAAAAAAATGCCAATTGCACAATGTATAAAATAAATCCAATACACATCATACGTTTTTTTAGGCTGAGGGATCCAGTATTGAATTCTCTACATCAATATATAAAGAACTAAGAGATTGTATAACAGCTTGTGTGATTAAATATTTATTCAGCCTTCATTCTACATATTAAATTACACATGTGCACATTGTTTCCTACTTTACATTGGTTACATTTTGTTCATAGCTTTCTATTTATTTTATAATAAGCATTTTTGGGCTGAAGATGGGACTAGCTATTATTGGGTTTTCCTTCAGTTGTAGAGCTCCAACTCCCAGCATACTCAGCTAAGCATACACAGATTCACCTGTACCTGTTTAAGGATATTGTTTAATGAAATGAAAATGGTAAAAGCAGTGATGGATGTGAAAATACCTATTCAGGTTTATGATAATCTTTGTATCTCTATTGCAGCGTTCAGCCTTTTATGTATGTTTTCCAAAACACTTCCATAAGTGAATCCAATTAACTGTTGAAGAACTGGGATTTCATAATAATATTAGTAATCATTTATAATCCTGAAAATACAGATGCTAATATTTTTACAACTATTACTTTTCTTTTTTTTGCTTGTCATTTAAATATAACAAATGTTAAAATGGATGTAATCCAAGTGAGTGGTTGTGTAACAATTGCATTTTAAGTACTTTAAACACCTTAGACAATATGAAAAAAAAACAATTGTAGTAAGTCCTGAATCTAGTGGGACAGTCCCGTTTTAAAATTTGCTGTGACCTGCTGCCTGGGTTTTCCACTTATAGGGAGCACCTTGGAAAGTTCAGGGAAGGTATGGATAGATATGTCTGACCATATACGGTCAGTTCTTTAGCGTGCTGCACTTTTTGAATGACAGAGTTGCATTTCCGCTTAGCTCAGATGTGTGTCAGTCTGACATTCCTTCTTTTTCACAATCGTAACGTATTATGATGCCAAGTAACCAAGTATTAAGTCACATACATATTGCAATACAATCCAGATTTAATAATATCGATAGATGGTTAATTGAATATAGGAAACATTATATAATGTCATATAACCACAAAACATCTTGCCCAAAACCTTGTTCTAGTATCTTTACTTTGGTACATACATATGTAAACATTGCACAATGTCAAACATGACATATATGAGTAATTAACATGTGGTTCTACATTGCAATGTTATCACATTAATAATGTTATGGTGATATCTCTTGTAAACTTATCTCAGCAGACATATCAAACTAAGAAAAAAAAACTGTTCTATCTCAGAAGGGAAATAAGCTATCTGTGTTTTAACCAAGCACAATTACTCTTGTTATGGTTATATCTCTTGTAAACTTATCTCAGCAGACATATCAAACTAAGAAAAAAAAACTGTTCTATCTCAGAAGGGAAATAAGCGATCTGTGTTTTAACCAAGCACAATTCCTCTTAAAAATCATTGTATAAATTCTGCTCACAAACTATTCTCTCCATTCTGTTTCTTCCTAAAATATGGTTCTCTTTGCATTAACCTTTTTTAGGACAAGAAACAGAATTATCTATAAAAACATTTGATATTATTACTTGATACATATATTTATAGTGTGTTACAAGATAAAATAAAATCCACAGTACTCTTCTATAGAAGTGGGGTGACCTTGATATGATTTGAAGAAGTTGGGTCAAGAAAAGTTTCAATTAACCACAGTATACTTCAACGAGAAAAAAAAAATACTATGTAAGGTACAGCAGTAGGGTTAGGGATAGAGAGTGTGTAGAGAGTCTACAATACCTCGAAGGCCTTGACCCTTAAAAAGTTCTTTACCAAAGTGAATTCCAAATTTAAGATAAAGATATCCAAACTGGAAACATTTTCTAAGTCAGCTATGCTTGAGGATTAACTACGCTGCTCTTAATTTTGAAATTCACTTTGAATTATCATTTACTGATTCATCTTTAAACTCTTACCTAAACCCCCGTTGACCCTGTGTCCCCTGACATTCAAAAGCCAAATCCCGAATATAAAAAGAAAATCAAAACCCTAAATCCCTCAAACCTAACCTTTGATTTTCAAAGCATTATCTTTGTCATAGTACCACATCCTTATTAGAACATTAATTTAGAACTATTTAACGGGCATATTTAATATGTACTTTTTTAACAGTGATATTTTAATATATATGAGACACTCCTTTTCATTTATGGCGCAAAAAAAGAGGACATTTTGACAACTGGTGCAAGCGGAAAAGCCCAAAATATTTCGAGTCAGGGCTAGAGTCTTCTATGGTATACATGTACATATATATTTTATTTAAAATATAGAGTTATATATAATATTGCAATATTATAGATTTTAAAAGTGGTTTTGTAGAAATTCTAATATTTGGCAATCTTCCAATTATTAAAAGCATTTTAGCACGGTGCCACGGGTTTTTATAGGATGTTCAGAAGCGATCTGCCATAAAGCTTGAATGCTTTTAGCAATTAAAAGATGGCACATACTTGAAATATATGTTATCATTTTAAATTGCCATATTCTGTGCTCAGTAATTAACTCATTAGCACGTGAAATTATACAAATACTTTCCTGGTATCTTTCTTTCATGTCTGCGCTAACACACTGGAGGCAATGAAAAGACAAAAGTAAAAAGAGAATACTGATCTATTTATTAGGGCACAATTTACAGAAGGATCATTATCTTTTCATCAGATTATTCTATTGGGTTTACAGAAATGAATTTTTCACAAACTGTGTTTACAAGTTGTGCATCCTAAACATTTCTACATATTATGAAGCGTCAAGCCATCTATTAAGATTTAGAGCAGGGGTAGGCAACCTACGGCACTAGTGCCATGCACGGCACTCACTGTGTCTTTGCACGGCACTCAAGGCTGCTAGAGCCAAACAGGCTCTGGCCTATCAGGAGTCCCAGTAAAACTTCAGATATCTGCTAATCCGAAGAGGTGGTGAAGGACAATCCTCAATTTATGCATTGCAGCACGTAGAGGAAGTGATCTCAGATCTCTTCCTCCCTGCACTTGTGATTGTGAATCCACATTGTAGTATCCTTGCCCTCTACCTGGCCAGCCTGGTCCCCACTGGAACCCAGGGAAGCCATCCACACTGCTAGATATACACAGAAATGCAGAATAACCCTCCCCTCATACAAATAATGTGAACAGCCCACAAACAAACATACACACAATCCGCACAAGCGTAACCCGCTAACAATCCACATACATGCACACAACCCCACATTATACACGATACCATAAACTACTAATGAACATATAC
Organism: Pelobates fuscus; assembly: GCF_036172605.1. Classification (NCBI taxonomy): domain Eukaryota; kingdom Metazoa; phylum Chordata; class Amphibia; order Anura; family Pelobatidae; genus Pelobates; species Pelobates fuscus. The sequence goes on from NC_086319.1 coordinate 226,256,858, forward strand.
AATATAATAGCTCATATACGCACAAATACAACAATACAAAAGCAATTACAGTATAAATAACACAAGCAGAAGATGGCAACATACACACCTCAATTTACAAAAATAGGACCGACACGGTATGGGACATCACAATCTTATATCGGCACAGTGCTGCTAAAAGGTTGCCTATCCCTGGTTTAGAGTATGACCCTCAACCCCAGAATTATATCTGAAGTTTCAGGGTGAAAGCATCAAATTCAAAATCAATGGTCAGCCAAAAAATAGAAATTGACTTTGAATTCCTGTCACTTCCTAATTTACTGAATAATTCAGTCTGACTTAACAACGTTTCTTTCAAACTGGAAATTAATAATGGCGACTCAACTTTTGACTATGGAACCTCGTGCGCATCCTCTACATACGATTACTGGAAAAAATGAGCTTGTCGTTACCATTTCTTTTGCTACTGTTAGCAAGTAGCAGCTATTTCCCGACTGTAAAATTTCACACGTAGTGTCAGGAAGTTACAAGCTCCTGCTACTAGAAGCCAGTTGTTAAGTAGCGCAAAATGGTTCCTGAGATTTTCTGTAGGAGCCACTAACCACTATTTAATAACTGGTTTCCTACAATACTTCTGGCCTTGTGTAAAGAGGTTAACGATACCTAAATACCTATACATCCTATTCAAGCAACATGTGTTGTTTCAGGCCTGGCCACACAAAGTGAAACTACTCATATGTGGGAGGCTGGTATATACAGGGGCAGCCATTAGTAGTGATCATTATAAAACCAATAGATAAAAAAACTGAATTGATCCTATACCTGTCATCCTGTAAGCCTCACGTTTGTATCTTCCTGTGGGCATAGACATTGATAACTACCATTAAAGATTTACTACAGTTTCAGAAATGTAGGAAGATAAATATTAACTAGCAAGCTCTCCAATCTCACCTCTATTGCACCTCAGCAAATATTCTTCATTACACATGGGAAATGGCAATACAGGACATAAAAGTAACAGATTGTATAAGGTTAAAGGAAAGTCCAGATGGAATAACTGGGATTCAGTATAAAGTATGCCTTGCGCACAGCACTCTTAGGATTAACATTTTATGTCAGTAAGCAGTTTCTACTCAAGTTCATGTATGCTTTTATTAATTGGTAGTATTTGGTAAAGATCCACTATTAATAGATGACTGCAAGCTGTGTGTTTCATGAATATACTAAATTTATATTTAAACAGAGCTATTAACAGAAATATATAATTAACAAACTGGGGGATATTCATTTTAGAATGCACTGCACTCATACAGTGCAAGTGCTGACACGACTGGCAGGGATAGACTATACTTACCAGACCACCTACATTAAGCTGTAGTTGTTCTGGTGGCTAAAATGTCTCTTTAATGGCAATTGGGGTAACCACATGTGTAGGCATGTCCATTTTTATGTTGCAGCATTTCACTGGTTTCCTTTTTAACTTTAATTTAGCTGATGGAGTAAATTGAAAACGGAACCCGTTAACATGCCAGAGACAAGATATCCCAATGGGCCCATTGATCTGTATCTACATCAATGAGTTTTTCATTCCATTTAATATTTAACGATGTTTGCCGATGCAGAGGCAAGAGTAATCTGGCCACATTTGATTGTATCCTTCCACCTGAAGCACTTTCTCGCTTGGCAACTTGCCATTAATAAACTCAACTAATCACTTGTAAAATGCAAAACTACAACCATGCATTTCAAACAAAAATACCCAAAAACCTAAAAATTCCAAAAATAGATCATACCTTAGATTTTCTTAATTAACGTATCCCTAGTAACGTGATCACTATACCTGAAAAGTTATTCTTACAGAATCACAGGATGAAATTATTGCTTGTACATGTAGCACAGTTCATATCTAGAGAGTAGTCTGTGCGTCTGAATATGATAAATATTTCTTATATTTAATTTAGTGGTTATGGTGCCAGGAGCCTCTTAGTCAAACCATATTCGCACAGTTATTGAGAACGTTACTACTTCTATATTACTGACATCAGTTTCGTCCTGTTTTTCTGAGAGGCTGTTTTTGTGTTTTTTTTTGTTTGTTTGTTTTTTACTACAGTAGTCGATATTAGGTTCATAGATTAAAATTCCTTTTACAGTACTTTTTTGCTTTTTGTTTATTAAAATAAACCAAAAGTATGTTTTATAATGCTTATTTCTTGCATATTCTTCAACACTTTACACTTTTAATGTGGGGTAAAACAACAAATAAGATACAAGTGATTCCAAATGCTCACAGGGGCAAGAGGTTATTAAGGACACTATTCAAACAAGCTTACAATCGCGAGAGGGGTGGGGGGGTGGGGGGGATTGTAAAATAACCAGATGAAGAGCAACGTGAGGGAGTTGATTAACTGGTGAGTATACACCTGTTAATGTTGGAAAGTGAGAGAGTGAAGTTGACTGCGGATAAAGGAGGCAGACAGATTTATGGAATGAAAATTGCCCAGAGAGATGATACATTTACCTAAAAAGAGGAGTTTTAAGGAACCTCTTGAAGGATAGAAGACAAAGGGAAATTCTGATGGAATTCCCCTTGAGAAGTATTCTACATGAGAATTAGCAGTACAGATGCGATCAGAGGACAGCAGAAGTTCAAAGTGAAGTGATTGGAGAGGAGTGTACCTGTGATTTATTAAAGAAATGCAATGAAGAGGTTGCTAAGAGGCTTACAGAAGCTCTTAAGTGTTTTATACTGAATCCTAAAAGGTACGATAAGTTAGGTTAAGGATTGGCAAAGAGATGAGGTGTGATCGGAACAATGTGAAAGTGGAATAGTAATTACAGTGACATTCTTTATGGGCAATAGAGAGGCAGTATGGGTTCTGTAGAAACCAATTTGAAGACGGTTACAATAGTCAATTTTGGGAATTATAAGAGCATGAACAAGATCCTTAGCAGCATCTTGTGTAAGAAACAGAATGCATCCAATAGGAATTTAAAGTAACGATGAAAGGATTTAGTGATGTACATATAAATAATTTAAATAAAAAATAAATAATTGTGTAGGTCAGGCAAATGAGAAAGAAGGAAATTACAGTTCAACACGTGACAGACAGGTCAAAATTGCTCTGGAATTTCACTACCAGCCTAGCTAAAATAAACATCAAGCAGTCAAATATGCTAGAAGTGTCCCCAAAATAAATAATCCCCTCTCAAATCCAAATCCCTCTGTATCTTAGTGTCACATCCTGTTATTGTCTGCAGATCATTTCTGGCAATGGCTTCTGGTATCCAGTACTCTTTTTACAATTCTTGTTTAGTTTTTCTTGGTTTTTCTGGTTGTCTAGTCTATGTCTGGTTTTCTTTATGCTGGGTTTTCTGGGTTCATTCCTTTATTCCGTTCCTGGAATTCCCAGTCTCTTGAATTCATTTAACCCCTTAAGGACCAAACTTCTGGAATAAAAGGGAATCATGACATGTCACACATGTCATGTGTCCGTAAGGGGTTAAATGTTTGTTTTTTTGTTGCCACACCAGTTCCTTTGCCATTAATCCTTTTTGTTTTAGTCTGTTCCTGCAGGCAGTGGTTTTATTTCCTCTGCTCCTTTCCTTGCAGGTAAATACTGTGTGTGTTTTATTATTGTTTATTTAGTCATGCATATCTAGGCAGTTAGGACCCACCCTAATTTGAGTACTTTGGCCAGTGGTGGGCTGCATACATCTTGGCCACTTATGTATGTCTAAATCTCCAATGTTTATTACATATATAGTACTCAATTATTTCTCCTCTTGTTTTGCCTTGTATTTCTTGTCTTGTTTTATTTTGTCTTGTATTCCCAGTTCACGTACAGTCCTATCCTGTCCATGTCTTGTTCATGTTTCCTTCATGTATTGTGTACATGTTCTGCTTTCTGTCCTTCTCCGGTTCAGGGTTCTTCTAGTCTTGTCTTGCTATCTTGTATGGTGCCAGTTCTAGTCTTGCCTAGTTTTTAGTACTGGATACATATCTGCTGCAGAGCCTCTCTATCCAGATCCCTGGAGGTCTGCATATTATGATCTAGCACCTGGGATCCGCAGAAGCTGCATCAGGGCCCTGGTATGTGGCCGCACAAACGCTGGTGCTCAACACCAGGGGGTATGTGGTTACCCAGCACCAGACCCTGATAGTCGCCAAGCTGTGACTCCTATCATCATCATCAGGCATACAGGGGTCCTGGTATTCTGACCGCCACCCGTGACACTTAGTCCACCACTGACACCACCACTTTTATTTAGTCATTTATGGTTCATGCATGGATCTTGAAATGTGAAAACCTAGTTATAAGTATTTTCTGAGCTTTTGGCATGAACAGTTAATTGATTAGTTTCCTCTAGTAAATTATTCAAAGCCATGTAGCCAAGCATTGCCAAGTGTTCATACAGCCTCTCTTACTGCTTGGATTCGATTACCTATCCCATGTTTCAGATCCAGATTACTGCTAGAAAAAACATTAGATCTTCAAATGCAAGCTTATAACACAATTGAAATTCAAAATGTGGGAACTACAATATATAAAGCAACTATTAAAGGTCTATTTTAAACCTATAGCATTTTAATTGGTGTCCATTTGAATGGTAACAATTTATTATATATATATAAAAAAAATAACAAAGAATTATCTTGAAGTGGACTTGCTATCTGCTAATCATGTGGATAACAAAGTTCATTTCAAGTAGATGCATGAATTTACCAAAAAAATATATTAATGTAGTGCTTCAATAAAATTAATTTACAAGTGTATAACAAACTATTTATCTGTAAAATGTTTGTGTACACTTGGAATTTAATTTTATTGAAGCCCTACAGTCACTATTGTTATATTTTTTGGTTTGGTCATCAATGTTATTTTGAAGGTAACACTTCAAGTTTAGCAGCATATAATTTAATAATTGTACATTTGCACTTTTTGATTGGGGAATTAACATTTTGAATCGCCTTATTTATACTTGTAGTGTTTTTTTGGTTTTTTTTTTTAGATGTATGTATTTAATCTATACAATGAACTAGAACAATTATCAGCCTTGCTCCAACCTACCTCAAAATGTCAGTTGAAGTAAAAGCAAAAAGATATGTCAACATCAATATACCTCCAAACTCTGGTAGACCAAAATGTTAAGGGGACACTGCAGGCACCCAGACCACTTCAGTTCTTTGAAGTGGTCTGGGTCCCATGTCCCTTAACCCTGCAATAGTAATGATTGCAGTTATTGAGAAACTGCATTAATACTATCCAGGGTTAACTCCACCTCTAGTGGCTGTCTACCAGAAAGCTACTAGAGGGACTACCTTTGGTCTGTTATCTGATGCTGGACGTCCTCACACTCTGCATGAGGACCTCCAGCGTCAGATTTTTGAATGATGCTTTCCTATGAGGATATCCTAATGCATACACAGCCGTTGGCGCATTAGGTCTCGGCTGACGTGGGCTGTGGGGGAGGTGTGTGGACGGAGCCTGATCCAGCGCCAAGGCATATCAACGCTAGATTCAGGTAAGTGATTGAAGGGGTTTTAAACCCTTCAGCACTGCGGGAGGGGGGGGGGCTGCGGGAGGGGGGCACTGCAAGATTTTATAGTGCCAGGAAAACGGCTTTGTTATCCTGGCACTATAGAATCCCTTTTATTTTAACTTGAAAGGAACACTAAATAGTATTTTTTAACAGTATAGGGTCAGAAATAAAGGGTGGCTCCCTCTTACCACCCTTAAATAGAGTAAAACTCACCTTTATTCCAGTGCCAAGCGGCACTGCTGGCACAGGCACAGCCCTGATCCGCCTTGTTGGCTGAGGTCATAAGAATTGACAATCTCAGCCAATCCATTGCTTTCCCATGGGATGCTTTGAATCAATGCATCTCTATGGGAAAAGTTCAGAGTCTCCATGCAGCACATTGTGCAGCACTGTGACGTCTGAGTGACTGCCACTGGAGGTGTCCCTTGGCAGCAATGTAAAAGGCACTGTTTAAATTAATATACCTGCAGGGATAGGCTATACTTACCAGACCACCTACATTAAGCTGTAGTTGTTCTGGTGGCCAAAGTGTCCCACTAATGGCAATTGGGGTAACCACATGTGTAGGCAACAGTGCCAGGAAACTTGCTGTTGGTGTTAACATACCATACTTTGTGACTGTTCTGATCAAACTGGACATTTTGTCCAGACATGACATAAACAGTTAATAAATAACATTCCGTCAGATCAAGGTTAATCACACCTATATATTCATGGACAGCTAGACACATCATACATTATCATACATTTCACATATATGCAGTATTAAATAGGTATTTGAAAAAGTACAGGATTTAGCCAGCTGCCTTCCTTATCCCTGGAAAACTAATATTCACGCTTATTTAACAATTCAAACTGTGTGAAATAGCCAGAAGCTGTGATTTCTTTAGATTAATAAAGAATAACCCAGAAGACTTTAAAGTCAAAGCACACTGAATGAGACACAGAGCACTTCAGTACTACATTTCATCACATTTCTGACAGTCTATCCGGAGAGAGCCTATTTTATCTTCAAAGTGACACTTTCTGGATTTTGCTCACTGAACCAAACAGGCACTATGGTATGTGCAGTTAAATTATACCAACAACTATACATTACATATTAAAAATGATAGTATTGACCTTTAAATCAGTTTCTTCCCAGTAAATTTATTTTTCAACCAAAGGGAGCAATGAATTCCCTGTTCTTGATTTTTCATGTAAACATGTCAGGAAAAAACACACTGCTCGTGTTTAACTGTTTAATATTTAATAAAAGGAAAAAATATTTATAAGAATGTATATGTTAGAAAGGGTAACTGTCAAGGTTTTTTTTTTAAATTCACAATGTATTAAGGGTATTTTTCTGAGTCCAGGCGTGTGAATGAGATGGGTAAATAACTCACAAAACCTACATCACAAAGTTTTGCTGGTAATGTTTGAAAGCATTAACCCCTTCAGGACGGAGTCAATAGTGCACGTTCTGATCAAAACAAAACGTAAACAAAAACTGGAATTTGAGCTATATGTCTGTTCAACCGTAATTCACCGCTGTCACATTAAGTGCACCCACACTTATTATATATCATTTTGTTCAGGAGAAACAGGGATTTAGTTTTATCATTAACTATTCATATATGGAACATAATTTATTATGAATTAAATTTAAAAAAATGTGAGAAAATAAGATTTTTTTTTACATTTGTATTTCTGTCTGACATTTTAGCAGTGAATGTCATAATACTGTAAGGTTTAACTGCAAAAAAAATGCACATATTTGCAGGGCCGGACTGGGGGTACACAGCAGCCCTGGAAAAAAATCTATGCCAGCCCCATGTCATTGAGCCCTGTGTGTGTATATATATATATATATATATATATATATATATATATATATATATATATATATATTTGTGTGTATAAATTAGTAACTAGAGCAGGATAGTGGAGTGCAGGGGAATGTTGGTGTGTGCATGCAGATTAGAAGGGGTTGAGTTGCCAGTCAGATGTGAAACGTTATGAGCCACCTCAAATGCTTGTGCACAGTATTTTTTTTATTTTTTTATTTAAATTACATTTTATTTTATTTATTCAAGTATGTACACAACTTCAATTAGTGTGTATGCAGGGGCATATTTGTATTGATAGTTTTATGTGTGTGTGTGTGTATATGCAGTGCCATATTTGTATGTAGTTTGTGTGGATACAGGTGCATATATATGGAGCAGGTCAATGTGTTTAAATGTAGGGACGTGTGTGTGTGTGTGGAGAGTCTGTGTGTGTGAATGCAGGGATATGTCTGGAGGTTTGATGAGCGTAAAGGTGCAGAAGTGTGTAGTGGGTCAAAGTGTTCTTGTGTATGGTGGGCACTGACTGTCTGCGTGAATTAAGTGGTCAATTTTTATCCCTCATTGCCTGTAGTCCATTTCCATCTGCAATAGCTAGTAGCCCATTACTGCCCCATAGTTTGTAGTCTGTTTCTTCCCTCCTATTTCCCATAGGTAGAAGAAGCCTAGTCTTTGCCCTCTGTAGTTAGTAGCCCATTCCCTTCCCCCCATAGTTAATAGCCTTTGTCCCTCCTCTTCCCCCATAGATAGTACCCAATCCCTCCCATAGAAGTAACCTACTCACCTCTTCTCCCCCCGTAGATAGTACTATATTCTCCTCCTAGTACTCAATTTTCCTCCTAACCCCATAGATAGTATACATTACACCCCCCAGTCCACCTCCCCATAGATAGTACCCCAATCCCTCACCTCATAGATAGTGCCCCAATCCCCCTCCTCATAGATAGTGCCCCAATCCCCCTCCTCATAGATAGTGCCCCAATCCCCCTCCTCATAGATAGTGCCCCAATCCCCCTCCTCATGGATAGTATCCCAAACCCCCTCCTCATATATAATACCCCAATTCCCCTCCTCATAGATAGAGCCCTAATCCCCTTATTCATATATAGTACCCCAAACTCACCCCTCACATATAATACCCCAAAACCCCTCCTCATAGATAGTGCCCCAATCCCACTCCTCAAAAGTATTGCCCCAATCCCTCCCCCATAGATAGTGCCCCAATCCCCCTCATCATATATAGTACCCCAATTCCCCTATTCATATATAGTACCCCTATTCATATATAGTGACCAAATCCCACTCCTCATAAGTATTGCCCCAATCCCTCCCCCATAGTTTCCCAAACCCACTCCTCATATATAGTATCCCTATCCCCTCATAGACAGTGCCCCAATCCCTCCCCCATAGATAGTGCCCCAATCCCTCCCCCATAGACAGTGCCCCAATTCCCTCCCCCATAGGCAGTGCCCCAATTCCCTCCCCCATAGGCAGTGCCCCAATCCCCTCCCCCATAAACAGTGCCCCAATCCCTCCCCCATAGGCAGTGCCCCAATTCCCCTCCTCATTTCCCTGAGGGGGGCCAGCAGTGTATTAAATAGGCTCCCCCCTAATGCACTCCCCAAATGTAATGCACAATAGGTCCCCCAAGCCCCTTTACTCCTACCTGTACTTCAAGTCAGGATGCCGACAGGGCAGCTCAGCTCAATAGTGATGGATGGTCTGCACAAGCAGGGAAGGGATGCCGCCGGATGCCGCTATGCTGTGCAGTGTAGAGCTGCCGCCGCGCAGCCGCCGGATATGATGTCATATGCCGCTCACATCCGGCGGCAGGTGAAGGAAAAATCTTTGCGCTCGCGGCTCTAATTTCTGCGGCCCGCTATGCAGCCACGGAAGGACAAACAGGAAAAAATATTTTCCTGTCTTGTGGGTGCAGGCTGCAGCCACATGTCAAAGCGGCCCCAGGGTCGGCGGCCTACCGGGAAATTTCCCGGTATCCCGGTAGACCAGTCCGGCCCTGCATATTTGTAATCAGTGATACAGATATTTAAGTACACAGAGGTAATGGGTCACTCACTCTTCCCAGAGCCACGAATAGTGTTACTCCCAAATATTCAGGAAACTCAATGGTGTTGTTCACCTTCTTTTGGGTTTAACATGTTTTAATGCTATAACTTGATCAACTGGAGTCTTTTGTAACCCATATCACTATGTATCTGTATAACATTAGTGCATGTTTTAGCGCTATTTATCACACGCAGATATTAAAACCAGTTTTTCTAGATTTTCTGAGTACTACAGCTACTTGCACTTGATGCAGACACTCAGTAATGCTCATGTAGACAGGCACATAGGCTGACATTTCGTTCATTGCAATTAGTCTAGTCAAGTATTACAAGAAAAGCATAGAGAAATATAGCAGAAATTATATCTTCAAAGAAACAAAGATCAAAATGGAACCCCAAGACAAATACTGTTTGCTGCAAAAATGTAAATGAATACATAAAACGTATTTTGCTACTGACTTTATTTCACTTTATATTGAGATAAATAACATTTATGAGGATACCACTGAATTGTAATTATTTACAGATAAAAGTTTTAGCACCACACTTCACATATTAATGCATTTTGTATAAAGATCTTAAAATCCCGTAAAAAAAAAAAACACTGTACAATGCTGATAGAAGTAAAAAGACCATTATCTGAGACATATCTCCAAAATAAACAGAACAAACAAATCTAACACAAACTGCAAGGAGAATATTGTAAAATATTGATTCCCTGAAACCTTTCATATAAAGGTAAACAAGAGTTCAGAATTTGACAAGAGCAATGCTTGTAGGTTTTAAAGTATTCTGCAATGTAAGGGATCAATAATTTCACAGTGATAGACTATGGCAAGAAAAAACAAATAGGTCAACACCGCAGGCAGGTTAGGTTGAGCAGCAGTTGGTCAGATAAGTAGATTCTGACCCAATATGGCTGCTCACACATATATCATTAAGTTTTATGAAAAGGTCTACTTTGATGACAGTTGTCATTTAGAAGGACACTACAGTCACCATAACAACTACAGTTTAATCTAGTTGCTCTGGTGAGTATAGTCAGTCCCTGCAGGCTTTTAAATATAAACACTGCCAGAGAACACTCCTCAGATGGTCATTAGAGGTGCTTCCTGGGGCAGTGCTGCACACTACGTTCATTGTGACGCTGAACTTTCCCCATAGAGATGCATTGATTCAACACATCTCTATGAGGAGATGCTGAATGGCCAGTGGGGCGTTTGGCTCCGCCCCCACCCTGCTTCCTTGGCTGAGATCATCAGAATTTAACAATCTCAGCCAATCTCATGGGAAAGCATTGGCTGAGATCATCAATTCTGATGATGTCAGCGAAGGAGGCGCTGGAACAAGGTGAGTAAATCATCTTTCTAGCAAGAGGTAAGGGGACCCAGCCACCTAATTGATGGTTTTAGAACTATAGTGTCAAGAATAGTCATTTGTATTTATGACACTATAGTGCTCCTATAAAGTCACATTCTAGCACAACAAACAGTACAGTTTAAGGGCACTGTCCTGTGGTTTACTGTTAAATGGTTTTGCCATGCTTTAAAAAAATTAGGGTTGTCTCTAGCACTTATAGCCCTCCGAAGTATAACTGATTATTGACACTTCCATAACCTCAAGCATGAGCTCATCCAACTTGAAGGGCATTGATAGGCTAAGAGAGCTGGCTTAACCCACCCTCAGCCCTTTCATCCTACTCTTCGGAATAACTAATCATAAAGGGGATATGGAGCAACCAAAGCTTTTATTCTTAGAGTTTTATGCAGCACCGTTATTCACTAAATTCACTAGCAGTTGTAAATCAGCACCTATATTTCTAAAATAATGCATTACACTCCAAACTATTGCTAAGTAATTATAATGTTATTTTCCCAAATTACCAGATTTGCATATTTTCATTCTCTACATTTTTTTACTTTTATACCTCACCTAGCATTAATGGTTATGACATTATTTAGCTACCTATTTCATTTGATTTCTTATTACGGTATTTATCATCTTTCTGTAGTTAACTTGATATCACTACTGTTTATAAATGGTTAATGTATCTCATAGATTCACCTTAGTTTGTGATTTCCATCTATTCTTAATCCCATAGCATTTTGTAATATATCATAGGTCCCCTTAGGAATCCTAAAAGAACCCAGTTGCTTTCATAGTACACTCTTCTTCACATTGCTAAAAGAAGCATCATGTACTTAGAAAATGAATAACGTACATGAATACGTGTTTTGTTTTCCCCAGGACACAGAGGCAATTTGTTATGTCTTTATTGAAGCTACTTATTTAACATAATGTGTGAGTGCTTTGCATGTATGTAATTGAACAGGATGTGCTATTGTCTCTCCATTTATGTCTGCGATCAGATTGCCTGCCTAGTGTTACACTATTAGCTTTGCAATTCACCATGACAATGTGTATTAATTATTTCCATTTTTTTATACCAATACACACCTAGGACATTACTATTACAAATGACTATTTCAGTTATAAAACCCAACACATGGCATATTTTGTAAGTATATTAGTTTTAGCCATGCACTTGATTGTATTGAGTTTATCTGCACACACAGTAATGTAACCACCTATGTTGAATATAAAAAAACAAAAAACCTCAGTTTGATAAGCTACGCGCACCAACTGCCCTGTAACATACTAAGCAGATAGAAAATCTGGTCCTGTCTACACACCTTGGTAAATCTCGTAGTAAACATTTACAGTCTTTAGAATAAATCAAAATTCGCCTCTTGTAAATATATTGTTCATTATTTAACCATAGGATTCCATGTAACAAGCCGTCTGATATGACAGCTTTCCTGGTACAATGACAAAGATAAAGAGGAGGAAGAAGACTGTATCTGTTTTGTATATGACACCAAATTAATCTCCCACGTTTCTGAGAACATGTTTAGTGAAAACAGAGATATCAAAGCACCTGAAGGTTAGGAAACCTGTGACAATTGCTGATAAATTCCACAATTCAATATGAATACGGGCTTAGAAGTTAGCAGTATAACTGCAGATCTAATTATCAATCATTTTAGATGGAAGATAGGCACTGAAACAAGTGTCAAAAATGACGTCTAGTTCTATTTATATAGAAATAGTACAGAGAAACATTACTATTATGGAAAGTTTATTGAGCCTTTAGAGTCACCTGGACACAGATTTTACTAGAGAGGTCCTTGTATGACTTGTCTGACTGTTTACAGTTTACCAATGAAAGTGAGCCTAATGCATTATGAATAAATCAATTTTCAATGTGAACCAACATCTTTGACAAATCAAAAAAAAAAAAAGTTACCCGCGCTCTTTCCACATCCCTATGTATTTTTAAACAAATGTAGATTCGACAAATGCCTGTATAGTGTCTAGTCTTTGCTTGTGCTCTGCCTGCATCAAAGCAGCGATCTTTAGACAAAATTGCCTTATTTTTTGAATATGTCTTTCAAATTATTTAATATTTTTATATATTTATATATTTTTTTTATATGATATATTTGGATATTTTCATATTTTTAAAAATGCATTTTAAATGTTTTCCAAAATATCAAATCATATGAAACGTTTATAGATATGGAGTGAAGCTTCAACTTTCACTCTAGCTGAGATTATTTCTTGCTTTCTCCATCATCCTAACTCAAAAGAGCCATTAACAGAAACATTTGTAGCTTTTTTTTTTCCAAAATTTAAAATGCTCTAGATGCAACTTTTCATTTAAATGACTCTACAAATAAGCTACATAAAAAAATGCAGATATCTAACAAAACCCAGAAAAAATAAAAACACCAGTGGTAATAGGTACAAATTACCCAATAATATGCAGGTTATAAAGAAGATTTCTCGATGTCTTCTTCACACACAAAATATACCATAAATAATCTGCACTATAAAATACAAACAAAACCACAATGGTGTAGTATGTATGAACACCAAATAGATGACACCAAAAGGCCTATTTGGCGTTCATACAAACTACACCATTGTGGTTTTGTTTGTATTTTATAGTGCAGATTATTATCTATTATTATGGTATTAAAAAAATGCAGATAGCACTGTTAAAAAGTGCACATTTTAAAAACTGTTTCAAAACAGTAAAACGTATCACAACAAAATAATCAGTGAAAGTGCCGTTTGTGTGTGAAAAATGCAAAAAACGTAATTTTCACTGACAATATCATCGCTGCGATATGTTTTACTGTTTTGAAACGCTAATATTTGTGTTCAGCGAAGTCTCCCGAGTAAAACAGTACCCCCATGTACAGGCTTTAGGTTGTCATGGAAAGTTACAGGGTTAAATACTGTGCTAGCAAATGTAATTCTCTGGACTGGTTGTCAGGCAGGTCCCTCAAATTGCAATGAATAAAATTACTTAAATGCAAAAAATATTACATAAATATGCACATAGAATTTAAATATATATACATATTTATATATTTGAAGTCTACGTGTATATTTATGAAATTATTTATATATATATATATATATATATATAAATACAGTTAGCATTTAATTACATGTATATCTAATTTTTTAAAACATTTTTCTTTAATATTTAAAATGTTTCCATTTGTTTTACTTATTATTTATCTTTTATATATAATAGTATATAGTTATTATATATATATATATGTGTGTAATTTAAATCTAAGTGTATTTTTATATTAATATATGTAATATAAAAATACACTTAGAATGACATAATATATATTATATATTGATATATATATATATATATATATATATATATATATATATATATAATATATGTGTATATATATATTTTTACTTTTATATTTACTAATATATTTTTATTTTATTTTACAGCAGCCAGGAGACTTCATTTTAGAGCGATCACATGGCCCGCAGGGGTCTAATTTGCCGAGGGGGGGTGACTGTCTGGGCTGTCAGACAGTCCCCCCCAGACCGGGAGGAACATTGATCGCCGGCGGGGGAACGGCGGAGATCGGGTAAGTAAAAAGGGCTGCGAGGATGTACTAGGTACGTCCGTGGTCGTTAAGGACCGTTTTTTGTCGGACGTACCTAGTACTAGTACGTCCTATGTCCTTAAAGGGTTAAACATGTGCCTCTCTGACTAAGGTTGGAGTTAAGGATAGTGCTTGAGGATGATTGGGCTTAGGCGAATGTCCTAACAGATAATTTTTTACATTCAGAGTATTACCTAAGCAAAGTATAATTCGGGATAACTAGATTGGATTCACTGCTCTGCCCATGTCATTAAAGCATAGTATAGCAAAGGTGTGCAGTAATAATGTTCATCAATATGACTGCACTATTTTTTTTTTTTTTTTTTTTTTTATTCTTTATTTTTGTTTGTGCAAGATTTGAACAATTTGGCTTGCTACGCCACATCAGCTGTAGGGAGCCTTTCAATAGCAAAACATTACATGGCATGAGAATAAACTGTGCACATTTTTAAAGGTGAAAGGTAAAGAGATTTTCTTAGATCACACGTTAAACAGATTAACATTTCTATATGAATAAACTTATTCGTGTGTTGATGCTAGCAGGATCATTTCTCCAAAATATGAATGCCTCATTTTTTAGTATTACAAGTCGTTCAACAAAAACATATTTTAAACAGGATGTGTTATCAGGCTCAGCCTACTGATCACATTGAAACCTTCACATTTTTACCAACATATGGTAATACGATAGCGGCATATATATATACCTAGCACTTTTTATATATAGTAATTGTATAGTTGTGGAGTCGTCTAGTGTTCCGGGCATGTCCAAGGCCTAGTGAAGTCTGTGCGTACGTCTACTTGGAGATCGTCTTGGGCATGTGTTGTACCGGGTGGGTCTGTGTCGGGACCAGCTGTGGAGGTGTACTGCTATATGTGCTGTACAAAGTCCGCGAGTCCCCCAGTGTGGGTGTCGATGTAGCCCGCAGTGTGTGGGGATGGTTCTTATGTCGGGTGTGTCTACTTAGACCGGTGTGTGTCCTATTCTAGGAGTACCCGCTTGTCCCACTGCTAGTGTAGTTGGGTGTGTCGTTTTGTGTTCGTGCGTGGAAGTGAGACGGGTACAGATGTGGTCAGTCGTTCGTCTGGTCGTGCGTGCTTATGACACCAGTAATTGGAGCAGTGAGTGCATCCAGATTGCCTCAGGTGCGTGGAGTCCGCTCCTGGGAGACCTATACGGACCTTTGTGGACTAGTAAAAAGTCAATTAAATCAACCAAAAATAAATGGGGAGGAGGAACTTGGGTGGTAACCATATATGAGTTCGCAAGGATCTATCGTGGGCAGAGGGCCATAATCAGGTGAGAGCATTATCGGCAGTCTCTGGGGTAGTGAGGAGGAATCTCCCTGTTTTAGTACCCCTCAGGGTGCCTTTCGTTGGTGCGGTGGTCTGGTGGGTGCCCCTGGGATGAAGTCCGCAACCGCTGCTGGGTCCAGTTGGGCGAGACTTTGGCTTGTCCTTCGTTGGGATGACAGCAGGCCTGCCGTGCGCAGGTGTGAGTCCAGTTCAGGGTAGCTCCGGGCTCTGTAAGTGGTGTCCTGGTGCGCGAAGGTGACCATATTCGGCGTCCCCCATTTATACTGGATGTTCTTGGTCCTGAGGTGTTGTAAGAGGGGCTGCATGGTCTTGCGCCAACTCATTGTGCTTTTAGTAATGTCCTGAAAGAGGGACAGCGTGGCTCCCTCAAATGTAAGAGGGGTTTTCCCTCGCGCTGCCGCCAGTAGCTGGGCTTTGTCCTGCAGATTTTGGAAACGGAGGATCAGGTCAGTGTGTGCCGCGGCCGACGCCGTTGCGGGCTTTGGCAGTCTGAACATGCCGTCTAGGCGCACTGCTTTCGCCTGTTTGGGCGGCAGTAGGTCAGCCAGCAGGCGTCTGATGAAATGCGGCAGGTCATTCTGGCCTATTGAATCCGGGATGCCACGGATCTTAACGTTATAGCGTCGTCTGAGGTCCTCAAGGGCATTAATCCGGTTGTTCGTTGCGCTCTGCTGAGACTGTACCTCAGTAAGAGCCCGTTCTAGGGACGCTATCCTTGCCTCTTGGGAGGTAGTTGAGGCCTCAAGGTGCTGAACCCTGGTAGTGACCCCCCCCACTGCCTCTTTTATACCGGCCATGTCTGCAGCGATATTAGATCTGAGCTCTGCCAGCATGTTCTTCAGAATGGATGGTGTAACAGGATTTTCTGCAGTGGTTTGTGAGGGCTTTGGGTTGGGTGACAGGGCTTGTGCCATACCTTCTCCGTGGTCGACAGAGAGATCATCAGATGAGAAGGAGTAGCCGTCGTCCCCCGCCGCCATCTTGTCCCATGCGGCCTTTTGGGAGCGTCGGAGAAGTTCCCCGATATCGTGGGTAGGTGGGTCTTTGTCCGCCCTGGTTTTTTTGTGCTTGCGTCCCATAGTTAATCCGGTGTCCGGTGTGGGTCGTGGATCCCGGGTGGACGTCGGATACCGCTTGAAATAGCGTTTTTTGCGGGTCGTATTGAGGAGCTCTTGGTGAGTGCGGCCACTCTGCTCCGCTGCTAGCTCCGCCCCCATGACTGCACTATTTTAAATATGTTCACATTACAACAATGCTTTGATTTTACTGTCAACATTTTTAAAGTGAAAAGCTTTTCTAAACCATATAGTCTACATTATGAAATAAAATACATGTAGAACAGGGGTCAGCAACCTATGGCATGTGTGCCGTGCATGGCACTCGAGGCTGGGCCAAACTGGCTCTTGCCCATCAAGAGTACCAGTAAGAACATCATATATCTTCTAGTGTAAACTGAGTGGTGATTACAGGTGGTGAGGGGCAACCCTCAATTTACGCATTGCAGCACTTAGAAGAAGTGATCTCAGATCAATTCATCCCAGTACTTGTGAACAGGAATCCACACTGGAGTAGAGCAGCCTGCAGCACCTATTGCAACATCTGCCCTTGACCTATACCTGGTCAGCCTAGTTCCCACTGGACCACAGGAAAGCTATCCACATTCCTAGATATAAACGTATCTGCTGAATAAGCCTCCCCTTCATACAAATAATGCAAACAGTGCACACACAAACACACACTGTTCCTACAACCATACAACCACTGACAATCCTCATACACGCACAAAACCCCCCAGCCCCACACATACACACATTAAACACACAATGTCAACAAAATACACATACACACAAACTCAACACTACAAAGCCACTGCAGCACCTATAAGTAACATAAGCAGAATACAGCAACATATACATCTCAGTTTAAAAAAATAGGATTGGCACACCAAGGGACTTTAATATCTTGCTTTGGAACAGTACTGCTAAAAGGTTGCCTACCCCTGATGTGGAGAATCAAAAGAGAGAAAAACAAAACAAAACACTAAATATATTGAAGGTCAAAATATCATAAACTATATTTTCGAGAAAAATTCACTGTGATAATTCTATGACCTCATCAAACAGCAAGCTATATCCTACATCATTAGATCGCAAATTGCACCTGACCTGGCCACTGTCAGTTAAGCTAATGTACCAGAACAAAATGTTATATAGATATATACATATAAATGATTGCCATGTTTTACAACATTGATTAGGAAGCTAACATATTCCAGAAAATTGTCCCCTATATATGCTCATATATATCACAAAGGATAAGTGTTCTCACTGTACTTCTTTTTATAATTATAATCATTCAATGCTGTCTTTATTTACATCAATGGCCGTTACAAGCAAATGTCGATGTTTTAGTCCTAATCGCAGACTTATTTTGTAACTGATATTGATGTAAATGAAAGCAGCATTCAATGATTGTGAAGAAGTCCAACGATTGTGCTGGACTCTTTTGCGTTTGTATATTTCGGTTTCAGCTGGTGGCACTGTGGACATTCAAAGCCCCTTGGGATTTTGTGTGTTTATGAGTATATATATGTGTGTGTTAATATATATATATATATATATATATATATATATATATATATATATATACAGCTGCAGAAAAAGAGATGTTGATTTTTGACATTTAATTTCTGTTTTAACACCACATACATGACATATTTGTTAAACATAGGGATAAGTAAACATGATACCCTGGTAAGTAATACTTCCCCTTTAATTTATATATTAATTTGAGTAACACCAGAAATGGCACCCTTTGCTATATTTGGTGCAAAGGAGAACTTGGCGGCCATATCTTTTTATTAAAGGAATTCCTTAACGAATTAGTAATACTTGGGGCAACAACTAGATAGAGTTGCAGCTGAAGTCCTTGCACATTGTAGTCTTTCAGTGTTATTCACTGGGAAATATTTTTTTTATTAAGTATTGCTGGAAGATACAAATTAATTTCAAAATCTAGGCCAAATTAGCCAAACAGGAAAAAATGTCCAATTCAATTCTGTTTTCAGTTTCGCTTTTTTGGCCTTAAATCCGAAACGTACTTTTAATTCATTCTGAATTCATGTCAGCCCTACTGAATAAACACATTTTTGGAGTGTTTTCTTCACCAAGCATTTTAGGATGATGGCCTGCCCTTGGTGTGTAAGTATTTGTTCTAACTGATGTTATCCAGACTTGAACAACATAAACAATTTTGAGAGATACTTAAAGCTATGCATATATTTATTATCTGAATTACTTTTAAAGCTGTCACATTCATTTCTATGATCACTTCTAACAGTGCACACAATCAACCTGTTTAACGTTAACCCTTTGAATTAATACCATTATTAAAAAAAAGTGTAACAATCTACACAAAAATAAAGTAAGCGCAACAGATTATAGAAATGTGAATATAAAAAATATATATTTTTAGTGTGGATAAATAATGACTGCAGAATCATTTATATCATCATAACACGGTACCAACAATGACACTTCAATAATAAAGAATACACTTCCCATCGCCCTCTTTATCAGTCTGTCTCCAGACATATCATTTTTCACTACTGAAACATTCCCACATTTAAATTAAATTTGAACTTTGGCTATGACAATGTAACTTTTCACCACGTAGCACATGGCATAAAACAAATTTGTTATATTTTTCTGTTAGAAACGTGTCAGGCTCTGACAAATGTAATGTGAATGGAAAATATGACAGTGAGAAAAAAAAATTATTTGCACTTTTTTTTACTTTAAAGGTAGTGATGTTTAATTTTGGTTAGTAATGAAAATATGCATTCCAAAAGTGTGATTAAATGATAACAGCGTCAGGTTATGGAGGAATTGTCAGACCCCTGCCAATAGGATCCCCTGCAGTTTGATAAAATCAGACAGAATGTGGAGAGCAATTCAAAATTCTCCAAAAAGGTAATACATAATACGGAGAACTACATATCATGTTTTGTGTGAAACCAATTTGTCTTATTCGTATTAAACTACTCAAACTCAAAGAATATCTTCACATTTAAATAAATCATTGTAGCGCTCGATTTATTGAGGAATAATGGTCATTGCAATGCATGTCCTGTAGGATATAGCAGGGTTAACATTATTATTAAACATCTCTGCAATAAGTCAATTATTAGACATTTTATGTTGAATACATATCATATTGCATTTTGCTACTTCTTAAGATTTTTTATTTTTATATTTACAAAGGATAAAAAATAGGGAATGTTTTGCTTAGCACATATTGATAGAAGGGATATCATAAAGTGCTGCGGAATGAGTTGGCACTATATACATGCTGATAATAGTATTAAGGAAGAATAACTGAATGCTGAATACATGAAATAGATTAACAGTCAGGTTTATTCACTAAATTGTCATTTTAAAAGGTTACTCCAAGATCGGGAGCTTGACACCCGAGGCAAGCGGTCGCACTAATCTGGCGCTCCTAGGCCCAAACTCCGAAAATCGGACAAAAGTCCATATATCCAGCAGCTGAACCACGGCAGAAGCCCCCGATCCACACCCCGCCAACATGGGTCGCAGAACGGGGAAAAAAAACCCAGGGAAACCCAACCCGGGACTCACCATAGGAGACATGTGGAGGCAGGCCCGAGGCGCAACCGAAGCCAACATGGCGGCACTACACGGAGGCTGCTCGGACTTCTCGGACAACCTCTCAGGTGAGGAATACCTGCCAGCCCACACAGCAGGACGGCCCTCACCTCCGACCAACGCCACACCGGACTCCTCGCCTGTGACAGTAGCAATCCTAAAGCAAATTCTAGCTGACCACCACGACGGCATCCATAAGGACATTACAGCGCTGAGGGGAGACCTAAAGGGGGTAACAACTCGCCTAAATGCAGTGGAGACCCGAACCGACACTAACACCAGGGACATAGGGGAACTCAAACGGGCTATGCAGGAGCTACAACTACAGCAACGCTCCCACGAATACCGCATGGCCGGGAACGAAGACGCCAGGCGGCGTAACAATTTAAAAATCAGAGGGCTCCCTGAGGAAATCACAGATGCGGGCCTACCAGAGGCCGTCAACCGCCTGCTCGCGATGATACTGCCACCCGCACAGGCGGAACGCATTCGCCCAGACTACCTCTTCAGGGTCCCCAAATCACCAAAGGCACCCGCTGGGACCACCAGAGACGCCATAGTTGCACTCCGGAATGGAGCTGACAAAAAAGCGATCCTGGACGCCCTGCGGGGCAGGACACCCCTACAATTTGATGGCAGGGCACTGAGTTTTTTCGCCGACCTCTCCAACGGCACCTTGGCTTGGAGAAGGTCCCTCCAGCCACTCACCACCCTCCTCCGCCAACAGGGCCTTAGTTACAGGTGGCGACCATCCCACACACTAACAATCCAACAGGGATCTGACTCACATCAGGTACGGGACTTATGTGACGCGGCACCACTTTTACAATCCCTAGGCCTAACCATGGACTCCATCAACCCAAACGGTCGGAAGAGCCCGGTATCCCCGCAGCACAGATGGGACCCAACCAGAACTGTCCCGTTCGTCCCACAAGGCCTCACCCCAGACCCGTACGCCACTGTTACAACGTGAGCAGCGACGGACGTCCATACGAAACACCTGTCAAGACGACCAGAACTTTTACACCGAACGTACGGTGCCCTTCTCCTCTAGAGTCACCGAGAAGCGGTCGGGACAGTTGCACACAGCTTTTTAACCCCTGACCAAACTGTGTTTGTCGTTACCAAACACTGAAGCCTTGTTTTAATGCCAAACGTTGATGACATGTTTAACCCCTATTGCTTATTGGTTACCGTTACACCTTTTTTATGCTTAACTTTACGTATATTAAGTCAAGTATTAGCCAAGCCAGAAAACGTTACATCACAATAAGGGATCGCGCTGCGAAGATAGAAATGATCTGTCATTGTACGAACTAGCTAATATACACTCCCATACCGCCAGCGGCTGCTGTGTTTCCGGGGTCATTGTAAGCACTGCCTCACTGTATCCCTATCCCCGTAGTCAATGGACACACCATTTTCCCTTAGCAAATTAACATTACGCTGGGAAAGAATACACTTAATTAGGTATATGCCTGTGATTACCAAAAGCGTTTGTAAATAGCAAAGTACGCGCATCACACTGAAAAGGTCGACCATGCAACTGTCTGATTAGTCAACAATTGTGTGGCTATACCGGTGATGGCGCCTCAAGTACTAAGCATTTTGTTACGGTTGACACACTTAGGAACCACCTTGACCCCCCCAATAACTCACCGCTAGACCGAAAAAACCCGTTCGCTACTTACATAAAGTTTTCCTGGCTATAGTTTCACTTAACTAATAATGTTCCAGGCAGCTACAGAATTATATAAACCTATGATATAAGCTTTAATACTATGCCAAAATGTGCATTTTTCCTGTCTGCCATGACGTTGGACATCTGTATTACCGTTGTAGTTTTGCCATATGGCTCATATTGTTTACTGTCTCACTCTGTGTATGTTTTCACAGTCGCCCGATAGGCCCCAAAGAGGTGCAGGCATTTCTTATTGTCGCTACCCCCTCTAACCCCATTACCAAGCCTCGACTGCGCCCAACATGTTTTATGGCCAGCACTAACGAGTGGAGCACGAATTATTCCTGCATATCGTGGGTTAGCCTTGGTCAGCCAGCTGACGTTTAAGATTCGCTTACTAATCTTATTTTCCTGATAACACGCACCTGGCGAGGTCTCTATCGTTAAGTGTTGTATACCTGCTCCCATTTTAACATTGGTGACATTCAACTGGACAAACGCCACTAGCCTGTTTATCAAAGTACTAATCTAAAGGAGCTGAGCCAGGCTCATGTAATAATCTCCACTGTTTAAAACGTATTACTCGCACAGTAGGCACGGGAGCTAGTAATTATTTTTACCTTACTATAGCACCTTGTAGACTTTTACGACCCGACTATAAGTGGTAACGGAGCTTAACATTGGCCTACCTTATTAGCCCGCTTAGTGTTACGGCTAAAAAGCTACCTGACCCCTCACTTGAGCCCAACCACTACTTTCTCTACTACTACGCTAAACTTACTCGACCAACTCCTCTTAACATAAAATGAGGCTTAAAGTTCTGCAAAGATGATATATATTGCATTGTCCTATACCCGTTATGTGTGAATCATTATCGTCTCCTTTCTTTTATTCTGTATCCCAAATACTTTTATGCCTCAATAAAAAAGAGATTGACAAAAAAAAAAAAAAAAAAAAAAAAGGTTACTCCAAGCACCACGATCACTTCCGTGATCTGAAGTCGTCATTGTACCTGGAATCTAAATGTGCCTTGTTTCGCTGTGAAACTCTGCACAAACAGTGCTTTAGTCTTCTGCTGCCAGGGGAGTAACCACATCTCTGGCATCATTAGCTAGCCCAGAACAAGAGTCCTAGGCTGGCAAAAGTAAATTTTCTGTAAATTTGACATCTGTTGTCAGTATGCCCAGCATGCTGGCAACAAACAGCCAATTGCCCCCACTCCCCCATCCCCCACCTTCTGTAAACTTTTGTTAACCCCTTAAGGACCAAAGTTTTGGAATAAAAGGGAATCATGACATGTCACACGTCATGTGTCCTTAAGGGGTTAAACCAGGGAAGACCAGCATAGGAACTTAAAGTGTTACTCAAATCACAATCAGTGTTTTGTTAAGTAACCCTGGTTTTCAGTTCACCACTATTGAAAGTTCAGTCACTAAATCCCTTTATCTGTACTATACATTGTTTTGAAATTATCCAGAAGATAAAAATAGCAAAATATATACTCAGCAGAAGATTATACATGCCCGTTCCAGAGGCCCCCAGAAACAAGATGGAGGATATGAATGGTTGCTCCACCCCAAATGATTTGTACAGCATCTAACTATGCCATTGTTCATAGTTATATGCCTTCATCATTCATCTATGCCTTTGGTAGCTGTTTGGCTACCATAATGCACAGCTAAAATTTGAAACACTATGGCACTCTGTCATGTAAATACATATATAAACAAATATTGTACTTTACAAGAAGTGCTATAAGTTCTGAAGACAACAAACACAGCTTAGGGTGGAAATGTATGCATGGATTCTAACGTGGTTAACACTATGCTGTAATATATAAATAGCTGATGGATTTGAAGACATATTTAATGTAAAAAAAAAAAAAAAAAAAAAAGAGAAATAAAGTATCCATAATTGTATAGCCTGGCAATGCATTTTGAAGATTTCAAATATATTGTGATATTGATTACGTATTAAAACATTTTATGTTTTATTAAAATGTGCTCATAACCCACATATATTTTCTATTCTGCTGCTTCAGAAAAACTGATACCGTGTTTCCCCGAAAATACACCCTACCCCGAAAATAAGCCCTAGCTGAATTTTCGGGGTGGGCTGCAATATAAGCCCTACCCCGAAAATAAGACCTAGGCATTGCAACTTTGCGGCCCGGCGGGACTTCCTTCTTCTATGAGGAGGAGGAGGGGGAGGAGCGTTGCGGGCTGCGGCATCGCGCAACGTGATGACGACGCGCGCAGCGCCGTCAGTCTGCCTTCACGGATCTTCAGCGGAAGGATCCATTTCCAGGCGGTGAGGCACCCAGTGGTCGGACTCGGCGGGCAAGGAAGGCATCTTTGAAATGTGAGTAGATATTTTATGTCCTGGACTGAATGAAAGGGGGCGGTGAATTAATTAAAAGGGGGTGAATTAATTAAAGGAAGGGCTGGATTAATTAAAGGGGGGTGGATTTATTAAGGGGGGTTGGATTAATTAAAGGGGGGTGCATTGATTAGAGGGGGTGGATTTATTAAAGGGGGTGGTTTAATTAGAGGGGGGGTGGATTAATTAGAGGGGGTGGATTACTTAGAGGGGGTGGATTAATTAGAGGGGGTGGAGTAATTAGAGGGGGGTGGATTAATTAGAGGGGGTGGATTAATTAGAGGGGGTGGATTTATTAAAGGGGGGTGGATAAATTAGAGGGGGGTGGATTAATTAGAGGGGGTGGATTAATTAGAGGGGGTGGATTAATTAGAGGGGGTGGATTAATTAGAGGGGTGGATTTATAAAAGGGGGGTGGATTAATTAAAGGGGGGTGGATTAATTAAAGGGGGGGTTCAATGTACATACCGGTACAGTAAATAAATAAGCCCTACCCTGAAAATAAGCCCTAGTGTGTTTTTTGTGACTAAAATTAATATAAGACCCGGTCTTATTTTCGGAGAAACACGGTATTGAAGGAAGAATATTGCTTAATAAACAAGCCTATATTACTGGAGTACTTTAAATTCATGCTACACAAACAATCAAAGCTATTTTTGCAACAAAATATAGACCCAAAAACTTTCATCACACCAGCCATTGTTCAAAACAACTAAGTACTATACATATAGTTATACAGTTTTAATAAATATGAAATAACACCAATATCATAAACTGATGTAACTAAAGTTCATTATAAAAAAAGTGAAAATTAAATTTTAAATTATAAATATTAAGCCCACATTAACCAAAATATAGCGTGTATAAAAGATCACAAACCCAAATACAAAATTAGAAATAAAACTAAATATATATAACACTATAATGATTTTGAGCAGAATAATAAGATGGAGAATAAAGTAAATATATTGTTACAGTAACAGCCTGGGTTAAGATAAACTATTCCCCATTTAAATATTACCTCGGTAAAATCCTCTCCAATCATATCAACAATACTGCCAATATTAGTCTCACAGGTGTCAGATATGAGTCATACGGATTATAAATATGTTCTAATAATGCCTCATATTTCTTTGTAGATTTAATGAATTAAAGTACCAAATGGCTATGGACATCTGTGCAGTAAATCCCACAGAGTAAGATGTGTACAGTTCAGAGTAGTGGCAACAGGATTGGTAACCAGCAGGAGAAATAGAGGTATGCAGATCCCATTATGATCACAAGAAGTTCAAGCTGAGTCACTCCACGACCAGGCACTCTTCCAGTACAACATTCCCCCAGTGTAACAGCACTTTCTTTTAAAGGCCTGGGAAAATTGTGTGAACTTTAGTCTTCAATGTTTAGGCATACCTCTGATTGGCCTGCCATGAGAAATGTATGGTCACTACTCCAGTAAGATGCAGGCCAAACCCTGGAGCCCACTGACAATATCAGGCCAAATTTGTGTAATTGTGGTGTGATGTAAAGGTTATACTGAAATAGTGCAGTCTCTTTGTCTAACTCATCCTACTTCACATAATAAAATCTGAACGCTGCATATATCTGGTAATTTACCAGGCTTTCATTATACTGTAAAATAAAAAAAAAAAAAAAATATATATATATATATATATATATATATATATATAGATATAAAAATCAATTTCAACCGTCCTAGTTTGTGAAGTCACCAGTAAGGGTTATCTTTCTGGTAAGTGGGGCATTGTAGCGGTTTGGAACTCATATTTAGAAACTACCGAGCTGAAGAGGAAGAAAACCATAAAAAAAAATAAAGGATCAGTAGAATTATGTTATGTTCTATTATTTTTTATTTTGGTCAGTGACAGTCTATTCTACATAGTATGCTAGAAAGTATCACTTTCACTAGATGTGATTTCAATGAAAAATACGGATTTATCACTGCAGTAACAAAAGGAGAACCCTCTTAATAGACTTGTAAGGTACATTTATAAATGTTTTTTGGAATACCTCTAATATATTGGGCTGTCCGGTTTGTGACAACTCGTCTAGTAAATGAATTCATGTTAAATTATTATTAGTGATCAACGTTGTGAGGTATCGTGATTATCTAAGAGATCATGTTCTCATTTACAGTTAGTTTAATGTACCTGAGTGGTTTTGCATTATTTACCAATTTTGCTTGATGCACATTCTGCAAATGATACTAATGCATGTCAAAACAAGTGTGTTGCATCATTACAATTATTATTTACAATATCAACGGGTTTCCCCATTGTATAGGAAAATAAATAGTGACTGCTGCCAGTCAGGAGAACTGTGGACATGATCCGCAGTCCCTTAAATAATCAACCAAAACCAATAATCCTAAGGTATCACGGTGTGGTGTAATGAGTAGAAAATGTATTAGGATTAGAAGAACAAAAGCATATACAGTGGGACCTCGGTTTACAAACGCGTCGGTTAACATAATTTTCGGTTTACAAATGAAAATCCATTGAAAATAATGCCTCGGGTTACAAATTTTTTTCGCAATACAAAGCAAGTTTACCCAGGATGCATTACACCTGGGAGGTTTCTAGCACCGCCCCCTGCACACGTGGAGTTGAGTGTTGAGGTGTTGGAGGGGCTTTTGGAGCCATTCTGGAAATAGTTTGCAGTTGTTTTGGGACTTTTTGGTGCATTTCTTAAGCTGTGGAAAGGTAGGGAGCTGAGCTTCGTCGTTTGCATAACTTTTATTGTGTGTTCTGCATTGTGGGTTGGTTTCCATGCCAGCTCATTTTGACTCATGCCAGCTTTTTTCTGACCTCCAGAACGGATTAATTGGTTTCTTAATGCATTCCTATGGGACGCCGCGTTTCGGTTTACAAATTTTTCTCAATAAGAATCGTCCTGGAGAACGCATTAAATTCGTAAACCAAGGTCCCACTGTACATTGTTTTGGCCTCAAGCCTTTTTCATGTATGCAGAATAAAGCACAGACAAAATATTAAATACATGTGGTTTTACTACATTCTCACCCAAACATCTGCGTCGGTCTGGAAAAATAATGCCAGAGAAAAAGAAAACACTATAGTACACCTGAGAGGGGGTGGGGGAATTGTCATAGTTGTCATATAAATCAGTTGAAAATGTATGTAAGATAGTGTGAATAGTAAAGGAGGAGCAGAGATATGAGACCATATAGCAGAGGGGTTAATGGAAAAAGGGCAAGATGAAAGATTGATACCACTTCTATGCAGAAAAGACTAGCCACATCACATGTATATAGAGTATATGAGGGGTTAATCTGTATATTGTTAGATTTGCTAAGTACATAACCACTATTAAAGACAGTGGACTGGAATTTATTCTAATCCTAATACATTTTCTTCATTTTACTCCACACTGTGATGCCTTTGGATTTTTGGTTTTGAACATGTTCATATTGTGTTAATGTACATTTCTAGGATTATAATTTTTACTAATTTTATGCTAATCATAAATAAACTATTCTGTTTCTAGCATATTTAACAATGTTTAGTCTGCTATGTATTTGTGGGTGTGAAAAGGATACTTTTAAAATGTACTTCAACAATGTTCCACTTTTTTTTTTTTTTTAACTAAAAATGACCTACTAATTATCTTACTGCTAGATAAATCCCATCCATCCAACAGTTTCTTTTTTTGCTTCCAAAATATTACTGTACATGATCTCACTAGCTATCAGTGACTGACCTGAAATGTGCAAACAATTACCAAGAGTAGGTTACTTGATGTGGTTTCATGAATATTTTGGGCTCCTTTCCGAAGTTGTTATTACCTTTTATCAACAAGTCGCTACTTGCTAAAATAGCTGTTTCTAATGTTGGGTCTGTTTCCAAACTGCAAACCCCAATTGCAATTAGCAGTTCCTGGATGTCAAGAGGTTTAATTGCTGAATAGGCTTAATAGGAGATATTAAGTGCTACTTATACACTTCTTATTTTTCTGCATGCTAAAATCTACTGCAGCAGATCTCCCGCAATTCTACATCTGGGCCCTAAGGGAACATAGGCACGTCTCCGTACGGCCAGCCCATCTGTGACCAGCTCGATCCACATCTGGGATAAGTCTGCTCACAAATGAGTTGATTTTATCCCCTTCCCCTCTCACCTCTATATATTGCAACAGAGCTTTTGCCCCAGGTATGAGAGCCTGAGATTTTAGGGGCATAGAACATGCTGGGCTCCAGAGCATTTATCAGCTATATAGTGGAGATACTATAGTCTCCTTTACAGAATTACAAAACAGAACAAAACTGACCCTGTTAGATTTTTTTAGATATCTCAAAATCCGAGACTTTGCTAGTCAACCCGCCACTAAGACAGCAGCTAAAAATCAGCCGATATTTTTTGAACGAATATGCAACGCAGAAACTTACCAACAAGGCATGATCACCCAGCTCTACTCACACCTCTGCTCCACCATGAGAGATTGGGGAGAGTTACATTACATAGTTAAATGAGAATCAGAGCTCGGGGACACTATAGAATGTATTGACTGGCAAGATATATGGGAAGCTAACTCTAAAACATCCATATTTGTCACAATGAAAGAACAATCTTACAAAACGATGTTCAGGTGGTACAACACACCAGTTAAACTGTATCACATGAAGAAAACGCCCATGGATCTCTGCTGGAGAGACTGCGGAGCTAGGGGAACATGTGGTGGAGCAGCCCAAATGTAACATTATTTTGGACTAAGGTCAGGACATTAATATCCCAAATACTCCCAAAACGTGTTGACCCAAACCCCTGGGCTGATTGGACTCAGGCTGAGCAGCAACTGTTTAAAAACATTACACTGGCTGCTTGACATGCCCTGGCCCAAACATGGCTAAAACCCACCACACCTCCCATGAACATGGTCCTTCAATAACTTGAGGGTCAGTGAAGACCTTCTAAAGAATCTGGGAGCCATGGGAAAACTAATAAGCAAGGTCCTCGACACTACAACTGAGGCTGGCCTCACCCCACCCCCTCTTCCGCCCTCTCCTATACCTAGAAGATGCTCCCTCCGCCATCACTGACCAGAGACCCCCTGACCTCTTACTACTTTTCTCCTTTATCCTCTTTCTCTATCTCTTACTCTTTCTTCTTTGTATGTATGTGCCGTATTGTAATCCGAATGTCTCATGGTTTTTTTTCTGAGAAAAATAAAGAATGGAAAAAAAAAATCTACTGCAGCTATCTCTTCAAATTTAAAACTTAAATAAAATACATTCATTAAATAAATTTTTAAAAAGTTATGTCCCTCAGGATCTTATTAATATTAGACCCAGCAAGCCATTACTTCTGTTTTGCCTCCCTGTGTTAGGTGGAACATAAAGGAGGTATACCTGATAGGGTATACTTGGTAGAGTGTGTTTTTTTAAAGGTGGGAAATACAAAGGATGCTCCCTCCTCCCCTACAGAGTAATGACTTTTACAAGCACTGAAATAAAATCAAAAGTTTAATCAATTGTTCCACCTCTCATGCCAAACCTTGTGACATGTCAGTGTGATGTACACTATACAGGGAGAACTGGATGGAAATAAAAGGTGAGGTTTTTAGAGCATTTAAATAATATAAGATGGAAATCCCACATACTGTACCTCCACATTGTAACAGATGTTTAAAGTTTGATTTTAAGATTTTTTTTTTCCTGTATAGGAATTGAGGTGTCGCTGGACAAGAGGGAAGGAAATAATATGATGAAGCTAAGGAGGAGAGAAAGCTATTGGATACAAATTACAAACCAGGTATCTGAAAGGTCTTAATATGGAATTTGACATGGTTTCATTTTTTTGCTATTTTCTTATTTATCTGATTATCTTTCATATGTAATTTTCAAAACTGATGTCCAGTGTGGAGATTAGATATATAATATTTTTTTGAGGAGTCTCCTTCGAGCAATTATTTTAATGCTGATTGCATAATGAAGATATCTCTCCTAACACGAAGAGGCATAGTGGAATGTAAATGCCTCTTTGATTCCAAATCAGTGGAATGTATTTTATCAGATGCACAGTTCACATCAATCTAGACAAGGCTTGAGATGCAGGAGAGATGAGACCCTGGAGATGAATGCCACATTGCTTCTCCATTGGTTGATTAGTTAAGAACATTATCATGCTCTCTCTAACTGGATGCTGACCTTTTTTGGAGTGCCTTATAATGATGTGAGGCTGGGAGAAGAACTGTGGTACACCTTTCCCCTGGAGAAAGTGTGCAGTGCACGTGAAATGCGCTGGGAAGCCACAACATTTTATTTTATATTTATTTTATGTTTGTTAAGTTTAACTTTGTTCCTGGGCTACCAGAACTCTTTTGAAAGATCGTGGGATTGTCTGCATTTACCACACATATGGTGAAGGGCTCTTTTATATATCTTTTTTAGTGCAATTACCCACAATTTGGGAAATACACCAACAATTACCTAATTTTGTGAGTGCAATTTTGGGGTAAATACAGAACAAACCTTTGTGTA
The DNA here is from genome assembly GCF_036172605.1 of Pelobates fuscus. Taxonomy (NCBI): domain Eukaryota; kingdom Metazoa; phylum Chordata; class Amphibia; order Anura; family Pelobatidae; genus Pelobates; species Pelobates fuscus. The sequence goes on from NC_086319.1 coordinate 226,287,816, forward strand.
TGTTTGTTTTTATATCGGAAGATTCCTTTTTGTTTTGTTTACTAATGTATAGGAGGAATCTTGGTAACAACTCTTCTCACTTTACTCCAATATGAGGTATTTAAAATGTTTTTATGTATCATTACCTGCTCCTACACCTTCATTCACCTCTTCAGCTGTGAGGTAAAAGTTCATTACATTTGTGAGGACAGAAGATAGCTAGTCTCCTGGCTTCCCCAAGTATGTCCGTGAAACGTGTCTCCCTTTTATTTATCTGACTGATGTCAACAGGGAATAAACCACTAATGTCAATGGAACCAGCAGATGTTCAGTCTCCTGGTCCTCTCCCTCTCCATGCAGACACTGAACTTTCTTCATAGAGATGCATTGATTCAATTCATCTCTATGAGGAGATGCTGATTGGCCAGAGCTGTGTTTGAATTGTGCTGGCTCTGCTCCTGATCTGCCTCTTTGTCAGTCTCAGCCAATCCTATGGGAAAGCATTGTGATTGGTTCAGGCTACCACTTCTGCTGATGTCAGCAGGCAGTGGGCAGATCAAAAGGAAACAGGGATAAGGTAAACAGTCCCAGACTTGAATAGAAGTAAGATTTTACTATATTTAGGGAGGCATGACGGGGACAGGGCCGCTAGATGGTGGTTTTAACCCTAAAGGGTCAGGAATACATGTTTGTGTTCCTGACCATATAGTGCTCATGTAAATGCTAAGTGATGGGCAGTATTACTGGAGACAGATGTAAGCAGCATGCCGAAGCTGTTGGTATTTTGTGATTGCAAACAGTTTAAAAAGACAGCTTATGTCTGATGTTTAGCAAAACTATTGGAAAATATTAGTTAGTGCTACTTTTTAACATTGAAGCTAATTGATGTAAAGTTCTAACATTATTTGCCCTTCTACCTTTACTTGTTTTGCAAACAAATAACAATCAAGAACACAGTCCCAAAATTATCTGGAGGAGAAGACATATAGATACAATTACAGATTCTCAGATACTAGTCAATAACTGACTAGTGGGAAAAAAATTGAATAAACATAATAAACATAATTCACCACCTATTGATATTAATAACTGATATCTGATTATTTATTAATCACTGAATAAATGTTTACAAAAGACTGTGTATGGATCTTACACTTGTTGCAAATACCATCCTTCCATTATTATAAGCTCACAACTTTTCTTTAATAATTCATTTTCTCTCAAACTGTTTATTTTTATTTTTTTTTACAGTAGGGTAATGTTGTTTGAAGATGCCTGGTCTATTCATCAGTGGTGAATTCAGTACCTCTACCTTAAAAGCTTGCATTAATCCTGAAAATCAAATCAGCTTCTTTGTGCATTCGCTACATCTGGGCTTTTGTAATAGTACCTTGAGCAATTCTGTTTCTTTTCACTCTCTTGCTTTGATGATTGATTTCTACATCTAGTGGTTTACGGTCTCCTGTGCTTTTGTCCCCCATTCATTATGGAATATTGTTTTATTTTGTAAAGTTATGATTTTTTTAGATTTTTTTATCTCCGTCATGTGAAGTTGAGAATTATACAAAATATTTAAAGTATCCATTAAGAGCGTACTGCAGGAAACATTCTGACCTTACAAAACCGAACACAACAGTAGAAAATGTGTGGTAAGTGAACCTGTCGTGACCGTGTCCACAATGACTGCTGTAGTGACAGTGTAGAAAGGCTTTATACCAGAAACAAAAATGTTATCGTTTTTTAGGGTTTATGTCAACCATCAACTTTCATTGTTGTCTGTAGCAGTACAGGTCCAGGACAATAAGGGTTAAAGGAACACTATAGTCACCTAAATTACTTTAGCTAAATAAAGCAGTTTTAGTATATAGATCATTCCCCTGCTATTTTAGGAGTTAAATCACTTTGTTTCTGTTTATGCAGCCCTAGCCACACCTCCCCTGGATATGATTGACAGGGCCTGCATGAAAAAAAAACTGGTTTCACTTTCAAACAGATATAATTTACCTTAAATAATTGTATCTCACTCTCTAAATTGAACTTTAATCACATACAGGAGGCTCTTGCAGGGTCTAGCAAGCTATTAACATAGCAGGGGATAAGAAAATCTTAATTAAACAGAACTTGCAATATAGAAAGCCTAAATAGGGCTCTCTTTACAGGAAGTGTTTATGGAAGGCTGTGCAAGTCACATGCAGGGAGGTGTGACTAGGGTTCATAAAAAAAGGGATTTAACTCCTAAATGGCAGAGGATTGAGCAGTGAGGCTGCAGGGGCATGTTCTATACACCAAAACTGCTTCATTAAGCTAAAGTTGTTCAGGTGACTATAGTGTCCCTTTAAGTATGTTGTCAGGGGTTACTGGAAGACATTTTATTTGCTTAAAATAAGAAACAGCTCTCAGAATTGATTGTTGCATATGATGTGGGGTGAAGAGCAGTTTTGAATGGAGGTGGACTGTCTAATGGATCCCTAACATGGATAATAGGGGTAGGGGATGCCCATTCTCCTGGTCTCCTATGCTCAATCTAAGGGAAAAATCAGCAAACATGTAATATATATTTTTATACCAACCTGTTAATTCTAGCTGAATTTCTAACAAATGTATAGATTTTTCAGTATAATCTGGAATAAAAAATATGGTCCCTTTACTTACCTGTCAATCAACTGTCAATATAGGCATTGAAGGTATTTTTTTAAATCTACTTTCTTCAGTCACTACCGTGACCTAAAACCTAACATCCCGATATAACTAAATACAAAAAGTAATGCATAGTCTCATGGCCTCTTATTATTTTTTGGGGAGTCAGCAGAATTTAATTGGATTGGACAAATTCCAGAACCAAATGAACTAAAGAGCAATTTGGGAAGCCAATGAGCATGCGTATGATTGTGCTGACATACAAAAATTGCTACAATATTGTGTGGCCTAACAGCAACTCAATATCAACCATTTTTTTCAATGCTAGTTCTATACACCTGGATTAAAAGATATATAGCATTAGATGTATAGAAAGATAAGTTATCTCACTTTTTTTAATACAGATAATACCTCTAAATTAAAAAAACAATAGGAAGTGAGAGAACTTATTTATATATCAATATTATTTATAATGATTGTAATCTTTTTACCCATGCTATCTTGTATTACTAAAAATAAGGGGCAGTAGAAATTTCAAGGGCAAATTGGTGATTTATCCGACAGTGAAAGGAAAAAGTCAGTGGGCAATTGACCACACACTTACCTCTTTCACCATCTCTTGTTCAGCAAACTTCAGACATACACTGTATACAGGTGATGCTCGAAAAAATTAGAATATTGTGCAAAAGTTCATTGATTTCAGTAATGCAATGTAAAAGGGGAAACTAATATATGAGACTCATTACATGCAAAGCAAGATAGTTCAAGCCGTGATTTGTTATAAGTGCATGAAAACCCCAAATCCACAATCTCAGTAAATTAGAATATTGTGAAAAGGTGCAATATTCTAGGCTCACAGTGTCCCACTCTAATCATCTAAGTAAGCCACCTGCAAAGGGTTTCTGAGCCTTTAAATTGTCTCTCAGTCTGGTTCATGGGGAAGACTGCTGACCTGACAGTTGTGCTGAAAACCATAATTGACACCCTCCATAAGGTGGGAAAGCCTCAAAAGGTAATTGCGATGGAAGTTGGATGTTCCCAAAGTGCTGTATCAAAGCACATTAATAGAAAGTTATGTGGAAAGGAAAAGTGTGTAAGAAAAAGGTGCACAAGCAGCAGGGATGACAGCAGCCTGGAGAGGATTGTCAGGAAAAGGCCATTAAAATGTGTTGGGGACTTTCACAAGGAGTGGACTGAGGCTGGAGTAAGTGCATCAAGAGCCACCACCCACAGGCGGATCCTGGACATGAGCTTCAGATGTCGTATTCCTCTTGTCAAGCCGCTCCTGAACAACAAACAACGTCAGAAGCGTCTTACCTGGGCTAAAGAAAAACAGACCAGGTCTGTTGCTTAGTGGTCCAAAGGACCCAGAGTCTGGAGGAAGAATGGAGAGGCACACACTGCAAGATGCTTGAAGTCCAGTGTGAAGTTTCCACAGTCTGTATTGATTTGGGGAGCCATGTCATCTGCTGGTGTTGGTCCACTGTGCTTCATTATCCAGGGTCAACGCAGCCGTCTACCAGGAGATTTTGGAGCACTTAGTGCTTCCTTCCGCAGATGAGCTTTATGTGGATGCTGACTTCATTTTCCATCAGGACTTGGTACCTGCCCACACTGCCAAAAGCACCAAAGCCTGGTTCAAACATTGTGGGATTACTGTGCTTGGTTGGCCAGCAAACTTGCCTGACCTGAACCCCATAGAGAATCTATGGGGTATTGCCAAGTGAAAGATGAGAGACATGAGACCGAACAATGCAGAAGAGCTGAAGGCCAATATTGAAGCATCCTGGTCTTCCATAACACCTCAGCAGTGCCACAGGGTGATAGCTTCCATGCCACACTGCATTGAGGCAGTAATTGCTGCAAAAGGGGCCCAAACCAAGTACTGAGTCCATATGCATGCTTATCCTTTTCAGAGGTCCGATATTGTTCTATGTACTCTCCTGCATGTAATATTCTAATTTACTGAGATTGTGGATTTGGGGTTTTCATGAGCTGTAAGCCACAATCATCGCACTTATGACAAATCATGGCTTGAACTATCTTGCTTTGCATGTAATGCGTCTACCTCATTTATTAGCTTACCCTTTTACGTTGCATTACTGAAATAAAAGAACCTTTGCACGATATTCTAATTTTTCGAGTAATTTCCAAAGCACAAGCAGTGGCACAGAAGCACAAAGCAAATAAAAGAATCCATCTATTACTAGAAGTAAAAATAAAAAATAATCACACATCAGTAAAGCAATTCTCAGTAAATCAAAGAGGGTGTACATTAGGCACTGGCAGAAGCAGCTAGGCAAGATGAAGGTTTTTTTTTCTATTTAAAAAAAATATATATTTTTAATTCACTGGATGACTATCCATCCTGCCTCTGTTGACTACTGGCACTATTCTCGACATTCCTCCTGCTCTGCCAAGTGTGGTGGTTGCAGGGGTGGAGCAGAGGTGTTAGGTTATGACAACTGTTCTGAATCAGATACAGCACCAGTGGACCTACTGCATGCCCTAGTACTTGTTCATTCTGCTTCTTCCCTCAACAATATAGACGTGTGTTATCTATGCAGATGTTGATTCATACCGACACTAGTGAGTTGACCTAGTAACCTAGTCTAACACGGGAACAGCAAGGATAAAACATACAGTATCACTGCTGGTCTGTCTCCCGCAGCAGCTGCAGTCAAAGGTGAAGAATCCTGCTTGGAAGTATAGATTGTTTTACTTATCTTCATTTTTACCCTCTATGAGTCGGTTGTCAAAGGTTTAAAAACACTTTAGTCACTTACCCGATTCCAGCACTGAAGGACATCAACGGAGCTCTACCTCCTCTAATTTGTTTTATTTAGGCTACAAACAAATTAACTTGTTAATGACTCGGCTTGGACTATGTACTTTTCTTGAATAGTAAAATGTTATTTTAAAATATATATAGATTTACCATAATAAATTGATCATATAAGGCATATTGCAGAATTAGTAATTTAATGCAGTGTGTGACTGTGAACAGGAAAGCATTGTTTGATGGGAGTTAAAACCACAGGACTAAACTAGTTTACTAATATTCATGATTGCTACAATACATCACAGGCTGCTTATGATAATTTGTTGAAATATTTTTTTCATAAAAAAACATTGTTTTTTTTTTTCAAATAAAAGAAAAGAAACAAAATTCATTTGTAAACTCAATCTGACATGTTTTATTTCTACAGAATAAACCATGTGGCTACCATACACAGTTCAAGGAACATGTAAGAGAATTTCCAGGAAACAGCACTGCATTAGTAGTTTACCCAGTTAGTGTTCGCACATCTGTATAAAAATAATTTACAAAATTATACATTTTCAACATACTATTTCCAATTTTAACTTTCCATAGTCAAAATTATGAAATACATTTATTTTACTCTAACCTTAATAAATGTACTTTTGAAATAAATAACACTTTTCTATTTTGGTGCAAATATCTGTTATTTTACAGTAAGGGCTAGATGAGATAAGTGTAGAAGTCAATGGAAAAAATGCTATTCAATATCAAGAGATAAGATAAGACATAAAGGGTTGCACCACGGTCCAATAAATAGTATATAGAACACACAAAATGCTTCTTCTGCCAGGGACACCGTCAAGATATTTTGCTTGTTATTTATACACCAATAACATCTTGATATATTGTACTATTGGATTCTCTGAGTTTATGTTCCTCTCATTACAAAATCCACCAGAGTATACTGCGGATATGTGCCAGCTGTATTTCCATAAGCGGGGATTGTACCTCTGTATGCTGCAAGTATCTGAATTTATATTAACCTTCATTATATGTGATGAACCTTTTTTTATTAAAGGAACACTATAGTCACCTAAATTACTCTAGCTAAATAAAGCAGTTTTAGTGTATAGATCATTCCCCTGCAATTTCACTGCTCAATTCACTGTCATTTAGGAGTTAAATCACTTTGTTTCTGTTTATGCAGCCCTAGCCACACCTCCCCTGGCTATGATTGACAGAGCCTGCATGAAAAAAAAAAACTTGTTTCACTTTCAAACAGATGTAATTTACCTTAAATAATTGTATCTCAATCTCTAAATTGAACTTTAATCACATACAGGAGACTCTTGCAGGGTCTAGCAAGCTATTAACATAGCAGAGGATAAGAAAATCTTAATTAACCCCTTAAGGACCTGACTTTTTTTGCGATGTTGTACATTTGCGACCAGGCATCTTTTTGACACTTTTGTGGTGTTTGTGTTTAGCTGTAATTTTCCGCTCTCTCATTTACTGTTCCCATACAAATTATATATTGTTTTTTTCAGGACAAAAGGGGCTTTCTTTACATACCATTATTTATATAATCTCATGTAATTTAATTTTAAAAAAATGAAAAAATATGATGAAAAATTGAAAAAAATACACATTTTTTGAATTTTATGTGAAAAATCTTTTACTCATCTACAAAAGCGAATGAAAAAAACTGCTAAATAGATTCAAAATGTTGTCCTGAGTTCAAAAATACCCAGTGTTTACATGCTTTTTGCTATTTTTTTGCATGTTATAGGGCTATAAGTACAAGTAGGATATTGCGGTTTCAAAACATACATTTTTAAAATGTATCAATAGTGACATTGTAACACTATTATCTGTCATAAATTGCTAAATAACACCCCACATGTACATATTTTTTTAAAAGTAGACAACCCAGGGTATTCAATATGGGGTATGTCCAAACTTTTTTAGTAGCCACTTAGTCGCAAACACTGGCCAAAGTTAGCGTTCATATTTGTTTGTGTGTGAAAAAAGTAAAAAACTAAATTGAACGCTAATTTTGGCCATTGTTTGTGACTAAGTGGTTACTAAAAAAGACTGGACATACCCCATTTGCAATACCTTGGGTTGTCTTCTTTTGCAAATGGTATGCCATTATGGGGGTAATTCTCATTCCTGGGCTACCATACGCTCTTAAAGGCAACGTAACCAACCTGGCCATTTTCAATGTAAAAATATTTGACCCATATATTTGCCCTGTAACTTTCAAAAACGCTATAAAGCCTGTACATGGGGGGTCCTGTTCTACTCAGGAGACTTTGCTGAACACAAATATTAGTGTTTCAAAACTGGAAAATGTATCACAACAATTATATCATCAGTAAAAGTGCTGTTTGTGTGTGAAAAATGCAAAAAAAGTCACTTTCACTGACAATATCATCGCTGTGATATGTTTTACTGTTTTGAATCACTAATATTTGTGTTCAGCGAAGTCTCCCGAGTAAAACAGTACCCCCCATGTACAGGTTTTAGGGTGTCGTAGAACGTTACAGGGTAAAATACAGTGATAGCAAATTAAATTCTCTGGACTTTCGGCCTGGGTTGGCTGGCAGGTCCCTTAAATTGCAATCAATAAAATAACTTAATTATGTAAAAATATTACATAAATACGCACGTAGAATTTAAATATATATGCATATTTATATATTTGAAGTCTACGTGTATATTTATATAATTATTTATGTAATTTTGTATATGGACATATGAATAGTTCGCATTCTTTTTATTTATTTATATATACATAGATATATATACAATTTCATTCTAAGTGTACTTTGATAAAAATAAATATATATTAATATCAAAATACAGTTAGAATAAAATTTCGTATAGATATAATTTTTTTAATTTAATTTAAATTATTTATTATTCGTATTTTATAATAATATATATATACAATATATATAGTTATTATATATATTATATATATACGTGTGTAAATTAATTATAAGTGTATTTTTATATTAATATATGTACATATTAATATAAAAATACACTTAGCATGACATTATATATATGATATATAGACATATATTATATAGGTATAATATATGTCTATATATCATATATATACACATATATAATAATATTTTTTTTTATTAACTTTCACTTTAATTTTTTTTAATGATTTTACAGCAGCAGGGAGACTGCCTGTCAGCACAGACAGTCCCCCTGCAGGCAGAGACTAGGACACCTATTGTGACCATGTGGTCGCCCTGTTGGGCGATCACATGGCCACAGGGGTCCTAAACCGCCATGGGGAGACTGTCTGGGCTGCAGGCAGTCTCCCCACACCGGGAGCACCGCCGATCGCCGCCGGGGGAACGACGGCGATCGGGTAAGTACATTGGACGGTTAGGATGGTTCAGGACCGTCACCGGTCGGCAACGCAAAAATGCCGATGACGGTCCTGAACCGTCCTCCGTCCTTAAGGGGTTAAACAGAACTTGCAATAAATAAAGCCTAAATAGGGCTCTCTTTACAGGAAGTGTTTATGGAAGGCTGTGCAAGTCACATGCAGGGAGGTGTGACTAGGGTTCATAAACAAAGGGATTTAACTCCTAAATGGCAGAGGATTGAGCAGTGAGGCTGCAGGGGCATGTTCTTTACACCAAAACTGCTTCATTAAGCTAAAGTTGTTCAGGTGACTATAGTGTCCCTTTAAGTCTTACACTTTTGTATTCAAACCTGCTACACTATTGGGATTTCATTGTATCCATGTTCTTTTGTTTTAAATCAAATTGAGGATCCTTATATTCAAGGACATTTATCAGAAGACAATTATCTGAGAATAATTTGAATGCGTGCAAAAAAAGCCGCCCCCCAAATGCCCAAGGCAAATGTCTTGTTAGCCTTGCGGCTAACAGACATGCCGGATGGGCTGCTGGGCGGGCGGGCTGCTGGGCGGGCGGCCGGCCGGCGAGGGAGCACTTCCCCTGAGCTGTCTGCTCAGCTCCCTCGCCAGCCGCAGAGTGAGGCTGGGAGGCGGAGCCGGAATATGACGTCATATTCCGGCTCCCAGCCTCACTCTGAGGCGCGCGAGGGAGCTGAGCAGACAGCTCAGGGGAAGTGCTCCCTCGCCGGCCAGCCGCCCGCCCGCCCGCCAAGCAGTGCCGCCCGATCGCCCAGCAGCCACTGGACCACCAGGGAGGAAGAGACACCCCCCCTCCCCAGCATTCCCAAAGGTAAGGAGGCTGGGGGGTGGGGGGGGTGTTAAATAAAAAAAAAAAAATGTGTTAAAAATAAATGTAAAAAAATGTGTTAAAAATAAATAAATAAAAATGTGTTAAAAATAAATTTTAAAAAAATGTGTTAAAAATAAATTTTAAAAAAATGTGTTAATGTGGGTGAGTGTGTGTCTGTGTCTGTTATTGTGTGTGTCAGTGTGTCTGTCTGTTAGTGTTTGTGTCTGTTAGTGTGTGTGTGTGTGTCTGTTAGTGTGTGTGTCAGTGTGTGTGTCTGTTAGTGTTTGTGTTTGTTAGTGTGTGTGCCAGTGTGTGTGTCTGTTAGTGTGTGTGTGTCTGTTAGTGTGTGTGTGTCTGTTAGTGTGTGTTTGCCTGTGAGTGTGTGTGTATGTTAGTGAGTGTGTGTGTATGTTAGTGAGTGTGTGTTTCTGCTAGTGAGTGTGTGTCTGTTAGTTTGTGTCTGTTAGTGAGTGTGTTTGTCTGTTACTGAGTGTGAGTGAGTCTGTTAGTGTGTGTGTGTTTCTGTTAGCTAGTGTATGTGTATCTGTCAGTGAATGTGTGTGTATTTAGAATGCTGGGCGGGGGGAAAGGTTGGGTGGGGGTGGCGCGGGGCGGAGGGGGGGCGCCTGAGTTTTGTCCTGCCTAGGGCAGCACAAAACCAGGATACACCACTGGTGCCTTTCAAAAGAAGCAGTTTGTCTGTTCTATATACTATTCATTGTCCTGTGGTGCACCTATAATTTTTTTGCTTGTGTTTTGTTTTTGTGGGTATTTTTTTTAGGGATTCCCCACATTAGGTACTTGCTGTCTTTTTCCACTTTACTACAGACACTTAGCACTTAAAGGGACTCTCCAGTGCCAGGAAAACAAACCGTTTTCCTGGCACTGCAGGTCCCCTCTCCCTCCCACCCCCCATCCCAGGTTGCTGAAGGGGTGAAAACCCCTTCAGTCACTTACCTGTACCCAGCCCCGATGTCCCTCGGCGCTGGTTCAGGGTCTGCCCACGCTCCTCCCTCGCCGACATCAGCCGGCGGGGGAGACCTATTGCGCATGCGCGGCCGCCGGCATTAGACCTCCCCATAGGAAAGCATTGAAAATGCTTTTAATGCTTTCCTATGGGGATTTTAGCGACGCTGGTGGTCCTCACATAGTGTGGGGACGTCCAGCGACGCTATAGCACAGAAAATCTGTGCTAGAAACCTGGAAGTGCCCTCTAGTGGCTTTCTAGTAGACAGCCACTAGAGGAGGAGTTAACCCTGCAATATACATATTGCAGTTTATGAAAACTGCAATATTTACAGTTGCAAGGTTAAGGATAGTGGGAGTTGGCACCCAGACCACTCCAATGGGCAGAAGTGGTCTGGGTGCCTGGAGTGTCCCTTTAATCAATTTCTTATTTCTACATTTTAATTAATGTTGCCTTCTGCAAAATAGTGATACGATTCTTTCCATTACTTTTAACTCATTATATTAAATATAAAATGAATCATTTAATCATGCATGTCTGCACCCACAGAAGTTAGGTATATATATATATATATATATATATATTTTTTTTTTTTTTATTTTTTTTCTCCACATTTCAATACTTTTAGCCGTCCCTGCCAAACTATAATGTTTTTATAGGCTTCTTGACTGTCCCAATATTGGTAGAATAGTCCCTATTTTAGAATCCAGTCCAACCATACTAGATTTTTTCCGTATTGTCCATCTTTAGGGGACACCAAGGAACTGACCTCATATACACGCACTTGCACTACGCTAAGGGCAATAGGACCATGGATAGAATGCTGTAAGAGCGCTATCAGTCCGGCTGACATGCCCCCTCTTTGGGTGGGCCTGCATCATTTTCATAGCGGCGCTTTAAGCGTGACTAGCGATGCGGGTCATGTCACTGTCATTGATGTGTCCATGTGTATAATAGAGTTCTTCAGCAAAAATACTCATAGTAATGTGTTTTTTAAATTAAAATAAATGTTTTTAAAATCAGTTTGTATACATTAGATACATTATTTTTGTTTTAAATTACATTTGTATCAATTTTTAATATGTCGCCTCAAATTTCACGTCACAGTCCCACCCCTAGACACACACCTCTCTTTATTTGTAACGATGATAGGTGTGCTGCTGTAAATTATGTCATCATTTAATCTTGTATTTTTTTCTTGTAATTTAATCTTGTATTTTAGTTGCTAGCTTTCTACCACTAAAAGCAGGCAACATAACTACAAATCCCCGAGAACATTGCAGTCTCCATGCTAAGGACTAAGCAGCTATTAAAGCAAGATTATTGGCGCACACTCTGTTAATGTTGCAGTAGTCTTGAGAGCCTGCACTTCACACTGAAGATCCACTTGTGTGACGCTAACACCAAATTGCCTGTTATTCTGATCTACTAAAAGAGTTACTTTAATATGTCCAGAGGCTTAAAATATACCTCTACACTCCATACATATATTTGAGTATTGTACTATTTAAAATAATATTTCCAAAGTACACGAATAGCTGATTATAAAACACACTTGATTTGGCTTGAATTATCTCAGTTGAGTATTTAAATTTATAATTAACTATACACCTAAAAGAGCCCCGGGCAAGGGCATATAATGTGAAACAAATATTGTATGAGCCATGCTTAAATAGCATGAAATTAAAGTACAGCAGTAAATTATTTTTTTCATACAATTCGAAACTAGAAAGCTAACAAGGGTCAAATACAATCATAGAAGCATATCATCACAATTCTTCTGTGAATCAGCAAACAAACTGAAGATAAAAAAACGTATTGTTTTATTTCTTTTATGGGAAAGATCAACGGGGGGGGGGGGGGGATGGTCAACTTGGGTCGTGGTCTTACTATTTAATAATGATGCATTTGAATGAAACTAATATGGTAGGTAAAATCCTTTAAAGCGGCACTGTCATGCCGAACTTACCTTTCCTCAATCTCTTCCTCTCCTCCCCCTCTCTCGGGATCTGTTATTCTTTTCTTCCTGTCTTCTTTAGTTTTCTTTAAAATCATAAGACAAAGTAGGGACTCTGTCTTATGGAGGATTCCTCCGCTTGACCAGCTCTGACCAGCGGAGGAGCAAAGTGTGCTTCATTTCCGCTGGTCAGAGCAATTTTCCCATGATCCCTAGCTTTCCTCCCTGTTCCCACAATGCTTCCTGTCAGTATTGCCGAAAGTCCTGTCACTTAGACAGAACGCCGGCAAAACTGCCGAATTGCATCCTAACAGAATGAGCACTGTTTCTCCATTGGTGTTAGGATGCAATTCGGTACTTTGTTCGGATCGGAATTTCATTCAAATGAATGAAACTCCGATCCTATTCATTGCTGTGGCTGCATCTTACAGCCGCTTAGTAGATAACTCCCTAATTCCCACGGTATCAGGGAGCTATCTACTAAAAGGCTGAAAGACCTAAATTGGTCTTTCAGCCAAATTTACTAACACCAAGTAAAAATGACTTGGTATTAGTAAATAATATGCCCCTACTCGCTATACCGCGAGTAGGGGCATGTCTAGTGAGCAGCCTGTGGATTTCAAGCCATCCAATCACAGTGCTCTGTGTCATTTTACAAGCGTGGGAAAATTCCAAAGAACTTTCCCACGCTTGTAAAATGACAAAGAGCACTCTGATTGGCTTAAACCCACCAATCAGAGTGTTCTTAGGCTAATTGCAGGGCGGGGCAAGGCTTTATAAGCCTTGCCCCGCCCTGCGGAGCTCAGTCTGTGCGGAGCCCTCCATGGGTGAAGATGGATTATTTTTTTGTGCGCCCGGGTTTTTTCTTTTTCGTCTGGTTTTTTTTTTGCGCTCGGGTTTTTTATTTTATTTTTAGTTCGACGGCTATGATGGTTTTTTATTTGGCCTTTTTTGGGGCTGAAAAATGAAGATTTTAGAAAAAAGAAGACGTCGAATGGTAAGTTTAATTTTACTTTACAGGTTAGCAATTTTATTCCCCCCTCACTATTTATTAGGGTGAGGGGGGTAGGTAGGGGCATTTTTTATTTGGGTGGGGGGTGGGTGACTAGGGGCTTGGGCACCCCTAGTCACCTTGATGGGGGGGGAATTTACTTAGTGCCCCCACCCGCCGCCCAGGGGTGGGGGCGGGGGGAGGACAGTAGGTCCCCCCCCATTATCGTTATGGCCCCCACCCGCCGCCCAGGGGTGGGGGCCGGGGGGGGGGAGGACAGTAGGTCCCCCCCCCTCTTATTACTATGATGGCCCCCACCCGCCGCCCAGGGGTGGGGGCCGGGGGGGGAGGACAGTAGGTCCGTCCCCCCTTTTTTCCATTAGGGCCCCCACCCGCCGCCCAGGGGTGGGGGCCGGGGGTTGGAGGACAGTAGGTCCCCCCCCCTTATTACTATTATGGCCCCCACCCGCCGCCCAGGGGTGGGGGCCGGGGGGTGGAGGACAGTAGGTCCCCCCCCTTATTACTATTATGGCCCCCACCCGCCGCCCAGGGGTGGGGGCCGGGGGGGGGAGGACAGTAGGTCCCCCCGCCCCCCTATTACTATTATGGCCCCCACCCGCCGCCCAGGGGTGGGGGCCGGGGGGTGGAGGACAGTAGGTCCCCCCCCCCTTATTACTATTATGGCCCCCACCCGCCGCCCAGGGGTGGGGGCCTGAGGGGAGGACAGTAGGTCCCCCCTCATTCCCATTATGGCCCCCACCCGCCGTCCAGGGGTGGGGGCCGGCGGGGGAGGACAGTAGGTCCCCCGTCCCCCCCTTATTACCCTTTTTTTTTTTTACAGTGAGCAGCCACAGGCTGCTCACTGTTTAGTGGACATGCCCCTACTCGCGATATAGCGAGTAGGGGCATTGGGGAGATTTTAATCTCCCTTGTGCTATTATGGGGGTCATGTTGACCTGGAGGGGACCTGGGGGGCTTATGAAGTGGTGGGGAGCACTGCTCCCTGCCGCTTCTGTCTTTACATATTGCAAGGAGGGAGCTGCACGCCGGTAGCACCCTCCTTGTAATAAACCGAACAAACAAACGAACACTGATACTCAGTGTTAGTTTGTTCGTCTGATTTTTTCTATTCATTCATTCGTCTGTCTGATGAATGAATGAATAGGTGAAATTCCCGTTCGCATGTCCAGATGTTTCACTGGGCATGTGCGGGAATCTCACAGTCTGTGTAGTGTGGGTAGATGACGTGTCCCACAGGGACTTCACCTACCCACACAAAGATGGCGGCGCCCTGAATATAGATCGGGGCAGAAAATAAATTATAAAAAATAGGTAATGTGGGGGGCATAGGGGCATTTGGGGATGACTAGGGGGTCGATTGGATGTAGTTGAGGCGGGAGGGGGGTTAAAAAAAAAACGGAATTCGGCATGACAGTGCCGCTTTAATTGCACTTGCAAGCATGAGATCTGGCTGTGGAAGAGAATGCATTTGCTAAATATAATGTGAAGTTGAGAAATGGTCCCCTCACTATGTGCAGGTAAGGGGGAGCATAAGGAGGACCTTGAGGACAACAATGGGTAACACAGGCAGAGATAGTTTTTCTATATATATATATATATATATATTTACTAATATGTAAAATGGCAGGTGCTACTGTAATGCATATTTTTTCTGTTGAAATCCTTGATTTCTCTCTTTTGATACAGTAATTATATATATATATATATTAATATGTAAATTCCCATTTCAAATATTAGATAAACGCTATCCCCTTTAAAGCCTACTTGCCGGCAATACAGATGCCTAATGAGCACATATTTTACATTCTATATTGTCTTTTATGTCAGTATAGTTTTAGAACATATTTAACGCAGTAGCTTTATCTGACAAGGACTTTGAAATGTTTCTTCTTTATTGTAGTAAATGATGCATACCATCAGACGAATGATCGCATTCTCAAGAGGGCAGAACTATACAAGCTCAGTGATGTAGAGTACATGAAAACATCTCACTAAGTAGATCACCTTGCATGGCCACTGACTGCAAGCACAACAATCAATAAACACATCTCTCTAAGAGCTGAAGGTGTTTTGGGGCTATTAAACCAACCCAGGCAATGCTTTACAAAGAATTCATGCACAATATCAAACTGTGTTGACTGATGTGTTAATATTTTGTAACAGGCCCCATCATCAACAGACAATTACTTGAATTAAATGCATCATGTACAGTTATTGTGGCAAAGGACAGCGTAAGAAGAATACGGTTAGCTTTCACTATAAAAAATACTCAAATATACAATAATTATAAACAGTAAATACATGTTTTCTGCTTTAACTCTGCAGTATAGAGCAATTTTTTTTTTAGCAATTCCCCCACTGCAAAATCATGTGTTCATATACTGAAATATCTAAAAGATTCTTATTTAGAATACATCACAACAAACCTTATTCCTCAAAAAACATAATCCTTACATTTATATATACCATATTTACTTAAATATAATGCATACCTTTTTTGGAAAATAACGTTTCCAAGATTTGAATGCGCATCAGATTCAATGGTGCATTGCATTCGGGACAAAATTCACATTTTCCAGCGAATTGCATTTCAGCGAATTAAAATTGGTGAATTCCACTCTACAGTGGGACCGGTAGCCCGGTGCGTCTCCTCCAAGGATGCACCCCACAAGAGAGTAACATATAGCAAACAAGCTCACACATCCCACGGGACACATCGCACACTCAGAGGATAGTGGAAATTCCTCTGCTTACACAAACCTCATCTCTTTCCTACATCTAACTCTCCCTCTCTACTTATGTTCATACGGTTCGTTCTACGTTATCTTATGCAAGTAAAAGTACTGGATAGCATGTGCTCGAATACGGGCCTGAAGGCACAATCAATGTAACATGACATGTAATAACCGACATCTATTTTGTACCTGAAATAACATAATGTCGTGTCCTACGCTGCCATTACCTGTTTTTGCCCAGTGAGCAATGTTAAACCATCTCACATGCTGTCAGTACAAAAAAAAAAAATGACAAAAAAAATAAATAAATTGGTGAATTCAAACACATGAATTCAAACACACAAATTGAAACTTGTGAATTCACACAGGCAAATTCAAACATGGCGAATTTCATTTCGGTGAATTGACACAGGCACATTTTGTTCCTGAAAGAGAGCTTAAGAAAGAATAGACTTAACATGTAACACAAAAAAATTTAAATCCCATCAATTTTACTATGGTATATGGCAATAGACATTCTCATTCTAGCACAATGTTGTCTAGTAGTATCTTCTTGTATAAATGGGCATTACATTTGCCATTGTTTAGCTTCCAGGTTTCAAAAATGAAGGTACGCATTAGATTCGATGGTGCATTAGATTAGAGTAAATATGGTATATAGAATAGAACAGAATATATAGTAGTAATAATATATTAATATAATATATAATAATGGAATACATAATAGAATAAAATAAAAACTACTGACCTAATACAGCAGAGTTAACCCCTGTAAAAACTACATCTCAACATCATCAATTTAGAAACCACTAGCTATTGCTACAATAATTTGGTTCCACAGTGTTGAGTTTTAGTTTTGTGATAGCTACTTTTTCATGGCTATTGGAACATTACTAAAACAGAAAGTGAAACTGTAAATCCTTAATAAGTTTTAACTGTTGTTGAGATACTAAACAATGAATTGGGGTAAACTGCGAAAGAATGATAACAGTTTTCCAAAAAGTGATCCATAAAACTGTCTTTAGAATTACTTGGCCAATTGATTATGATTTAGGCTTTAAGTGAATAATCTCTATTGCATCTTGACTTATATCATGTATACCTTTAGATCGCCTTTTCTTTTAATTTTGATCACAGTTAACTTTCTAGTTAACTTTCTAAACTTTGGCAAAGATATGCATGAATGTATTGTTGTACAAGAGAATAAAATAAAGAATTGAAGAAATGAAAACAAAAACCAATCAAGGATACTCAAAGTCAGTTTCCCCCCCTCCTCCCCCCCCCAAAAAAAAAAATATTCCAGAACCACTTTGGGGAATTAAGTAAGTCACCAAAATCCAGACCTTGATCACAGTGCCCCTCAGTTCAGTATCCAAACTGAAATATTGCTAGATTTTACCAGGGAGCTGAATTCCTGATCCAGATGCTGAAAATACAGCATGTTTACCCTTTGAGAGCATGAGCCGATTACCAACTACCATTGGTAATAAGACAACTGGCTAACAGGAGAGACGATATATAAAAAAAAAACACATATAACTATTGGGAGAACAAGCTGTTTAACTAGTAATAACCCAACTAAGAGTAGTGGAATGGGAATAATAAGGATATAGAGACCTGTCTCTGGTTGTCTTTTAAATCACCACACACTACTTAGAAGATGGGGCTAAATGGAATACTTTAGCAGCTATGGCTGCGCCGCTGCCAGGCCTAGATTCTCCATAAGGCCACTGAGGCTATGGGCTTAACCATCAAGGTGAGGTGAATAACAGACAAAGAATCCCCAACCAGAATTTCCTGCTTCCATTTAAATTGATGGTGCTGACTGGTGGGTCAGCAGACACTGCTCTACACTAAGTAGCAAAGCTGAGATTTTAGAGATACACATTGAAATGAGTTTTATTTTGTTTCCCTTCCACTTTTCAATTGCTCTTGTGTGGTTATTCTGAGTCTCTAGCTGCTCGTCAATGACTGTCAAATACTGTATATATATATATATGAAAGAAAGGGGGCAGGAAGCACATTGGGAATTGAAAAAAAATGGCTTTCAGGCAGCGGAGAGGCTGTATTTGGCGATGGCACTTGCTCAAGGCCCCATCCAATTAATGATAGAAAAGGCCTGGCATTATGAATAATGGAGGGGGACTATAATACTAATACTCAAGGCTCCGGTTGAAAGATTAGAATGACATGAAATGACTAAATCAGTTCACTAAAGCTACTTGCTTGTTTTCACAAAAACTACATATGCACCAGATTAGCACTAAATGGCATCTAAAGGTGTGTATATTTTTTTATAATTCTATTTTTTGTTATTTTTAATGCATTATATCCATGCAGCCTATAGCGATAAAGTATTGAAATTTATTTTAAAATGTTCCCTTCTCCCACCAAACCACAGAACAGACCATCACTTATGCTGTAAATTGGCCAAACTACTAGCCTTATTCCATATGCGATGCTGAATAAAGAGGTTAATAATAAGAACACACAGTAATTGAAAAGCAAATGCACCATTATCATCTGCATTTCAAGGACAAAATGAAATATTATAAAAGATAGAATACAACCCTACCGCAGCTTTCAAATAAAGTGGAGAAATGTATTTCAGATTACGTCCGCACTATGCACAGCAATACGGGAATTATATATCTTATATATCTTATATATCTTGCAGTATGATTTTCATTATAGTACAAGTGCATTGTCTATTTGTTAAGGTTCTCGTCCCAAGAAAAGAAACACTAACGTAATAATAAAAACATGACTAATCTTCTGAGTTACTTTTAGTTCAGTTAATTAAGAAAGGCATCAATGTATTCCAAAATAGAGTAACTTATGGTAATGGCAATGTTATGGGAATGTTAATTCAATTTATTTATTTCTATTTTTAAATGTAGCCTGTATATACCTTAATATATAGAACATATTACAATGTAACTGCTCTCAGATTAAGAGCAGAATGTGGTTCTTTATTTTGTGAGATATATGAAGCACCCAAGAGACCCTTGCAAGTGTTCTGATTTTGCCCTTAGGAGCTAAAATGCTAACATACCACATGTTAACTCTTTTTGCCGAGGACATAGGGAAGTCTTTTAGCAGCATAACTGCACTGTAATCTCATATGTCTTGAAGGGATTATACAGTTGCAAAGCCCTTCTAGCTGGATCCACAGTAAATGTTTTTGTCTTTTCAATTGGTGGAGCATTTAGCCTCTCCGTAGCTTTGTGAGACTTTATGTTGGCATGTTTTAGAATTTGTGTCCATTAGTGTAACTGTAAACTAAGATTGGTGATACAGCCGTCATGGGCTAGCTATTATAATCCAGGGTCCAGACTCACCTAATGTAGTGGGCACAGGGGTTCTGGATCATCAGAGTGAAATAGTTATTTGTACTTTATAAGGCATTATTCCAGTAGCATAATAATTAATGATAGAGCCTGTGTTCAAGAAATTATTTGCACCCCCCTCTAGTGCAACGGTAGCCAAAAGTTAGATACTCTTGTACAACACCCATGATTCTTTGCCAGCTGAGGATCTATCATTTACCCACCCTTGCAGGGTTGTATTTGTGAGCAGTGTTGGTGTGTGAATGTAAGCTTTTTTTGTATGGCGTATGTGTTAGTGAATGTAGGGATTTCTTTTGTGTGTAGTGAATGCAGTTGTGTGTGTGTATGTACTGTTGCCATTTGATTACAGTGCTGTATTTGTGTGTAGTGTTTGTGTTTGAAAGCAGGAGTGTGTTTGTATGTACTGTTCACGTTGAATGCAGGGGTGTATTTGTATGTTTTGTAGCTATTTGCTGGTGTGCATTTATTGTAGAGTTGGTGTTTGAATACAGGGGTGTATTTGTATATAAAGTTGACATTTGAATACAGGGGTGTATTTGTGTGTTGTGCTTGCATTTGAATGCAGAGGTGCATGTGTGTGTAGTGTTGGAATTTGTTTGCTGGGATGTTTGCACATATACACATACACTGCCACACATAAATACAGACTTAGTGACACAGATATACACTGCCAAAGATACACAGCTACAAACTGACACACGCATAAATACACCAACACACAGATAGACACAGACAAATATACAGATACAGACACACAGGGTGGCTTCCCTGGGCTTCCCTGGCAATTAATTAAAACAAACCTGAAATATATTTCCATACCTATATCTTGTGATTTTATAGTGAAACAAGCTCTCCCTGGACTCCTGTTTCATAGGCATGCAGTGGGTCTCCCTACTTGCACGGTTATCTGAAAGTGACCTCGGTCAGCACGGCTCAACTGATAGTCTGACAGAGGCTCCAATGGGAAAACACAGCTTGCGGGCCTGTAACAGCAGAATACACAGAACCCAGTTGCACTCAAAACCTCTGCGACCACTGGTGTTCTTCCACTGCATCATTCCATTCAAAGTATACTGTCCATGTCTATCCCTAAAGTGTAAACCTGGGTGTGCAAGGATCACTGCATGTCCTCACACCCAGGCTGAAGAATCCCTTTCAAGTGTACCATTGTTGAACTGTGCTAAAATTATTGTCCTGTTGTGTATATATATATATACAAATCACCAAAGCTGATTGTTTAATGTGTGTCTGACATGGATCATTCTAATAGCTGATTGCACTTTATACGAAGGGCCCCCACACTGTACTGTGTCAGGCACAGTGTGTATTATGGTTTTCATGCTAGTCACACCTGGCAGCACAGGATTTGAAAATACATTTAAAAAAAAAAAAAAAAAATAACGATACAATTTACAACCTTCAGCAAATATAACTCGAATCTAGCTTTAAAGTTGTATCTTTTATGAAAATATATTAATTGTACTAGAAGTCGGTAACAATTTCCATTTGAAAAGTTTTTTCCAAATGTAACCTGTTTGTTTTTCCTTACCATTACAACTAAATGATCCAAACATGGATTCAATGTGTTGCACAATTTTAAGAAACCTGTTCTGTGCAGTGAACTTCTTCTTAACATGGTTACTACAGTTGATTATGGTAGTTTATAAATCTGAGTGGGTATCAGGCTCTTGGATAGCAATGTAACCGTATTGATTTTACATAAATTCTATGTACAATTTGAACTCATAAAATTGTCATTTCTTGGAACCTAACTGGAGTTTTGACACAGTTCTCTAGAATTAGTACTGACAGAGGAAGCTAAGCATCTCTTCTTTAAAGGATCACTATAGGGTCAGGAACATAAACATGTATCCCTGACCCTATAGTGTTAAAATCACCATCTAGTCCCCCTGGGCCCCTCATGCCTTCATAAATATAGCAAAATCTTACTGTGTTCAAGCCAGAAGCTGTAGATCTGCATGCTGTTTGCCTCAAATAAACAAGCAGTCTTCTGACATCATCAGAAGTGGTAGCCTGATCCAATCACAGTGCTTCCCCATAGGATTGGCTGAGGCTGGCAAGGAGGCAGATCAGGGGCAGAGCCAGCATGATTCAAACACAGCCCGAGCCAATCAGCATCTCCTCATAGAGATGAATTGAATCAGAGGGAGGATACACTGAATGTTTGGATGCATTTTAGGCAGCCATGACCCAGGAAGGATCTCTAACAGCCATCTAAGGAGTGGCCAGTGAAGTTATCACTAGGCTGTAATGTTAACACTGTATTTTCTCTGAAAAGACAGTGTTTACAGCAAAAAGCCAGAAGGTAATTATTCTACACACCAGAACAAATTCAATAAGCTGTAGTTGTTCTGGAGACTATAGTGTCCCTTTAAGCCTATATTTGTCTGTGCTTCCCAGGCTTGTTTTCCTTTTACTTCCAGTAACACATCCCCACTCACTCACTCACTCACTCACTCACTCACCTAATCAGTGCTGAATGGCTTTCTGGTGGAATTCACTGATAGCAAACAATTGAGAAGCAGATGGCTTTCCTCCATATCAGGCTCACTATATTATGTTCCTGATAAAGAACTATTTTGGATTTCTTGCTCAATAATTTATAAGCCGTTGATGATTTCCCATTGAATGAGCATACCATGTTCGGAAACTTAATGAACTTACAGTACATAGTACAGTGACAGTAACAAAGACAGAAACATGTAGAATTTATATGAAAATCATTATGAAAACATTTAATTTTCCTACAATGTTAGTTCTTTGCCCTGCGTTACTTCATTATTAATATTTTTAGGATAGTTTTTTTACTCCAACTCTTTTCATGGTGTCACCCTTTCCATACCCTTCAGTGATTTGAATTGGTCATGGTGCTTAGAGTCTCTGTGTGTAGCCTTTCAGTTTGAAACTCTGCACATACAGAGATATTTTAGCTTCTTGTCAGTGATGTAACTCCATCAGCCAGCCTGGAACAAGAGTCAGTTCTGTGCATATCCTGTCACACATTGCCCAAGAGCTACAGTTGTTAAATTGCCCGATTTCCCGGGGAACAGAGTTAGGGCAAGCCTAGCATCATATTCACTACAGTGGGCTAAGTAATTATGATGCTTGGAGTAAACTTTAAAGCAGTCTGGTTATAAAGTAGTACATACTGTATTCTTATCTGTGCAGTAGAGATGTAAGTGCCTGTATCCATAGTGTATTGACTCCATACTGCAGTTTGAGTTCAATAACATGCAAGAGACACAGTTTTGCTTAGCAAACTTATAGTGGGTTACTCTATACGTAGTATTCAGTGCTCTGCTTTGTGTATGAGTAATCTTTATATAATAACAAAGAAATACGTTTAGTTTTCAGAAATTATATTCGTAACATCATAAGTGGAAATAACGTAAAACAAATAACAAAGCAAATCAAATATTAAAGTCATTAACTTGCCATGAACAGTGTGCTTGGCACAACACATAAAGCAAAGAAAAAAAAAGAATGGCACAATTCGATTTTCAGATGTGCAAAAAAACTATTTGTGACAGTAAACCAGTAAAATAGGTTAACATAGAATAAAGAAAAAAAGAAAAGTGTGCAAGGATTTTAAAAAATAACAATTTATTCTGTACATTGGACAGAATCATTTCCATTTAAATAAAATCGAGGATCAGTAACACTTAGTTTTATTGGAGAATCTGTAAATAGAGGTGTTATTTTTCTCTCAATATATCTAAAATAACCCCCTTTTACTGCCCTTCTCCATGTGCCAATATCCATACTGTAAAAAGTTCCATACTTTAACTACTTTAACCTGCTGCCACACCACCCTCAGTATGTGTAAATCCTCCAGCCCCCACCAAAAAAAAAAAAAAAATCTAGTAGGGGGTATGAACGACACAAGATCTCCTTTAGTTATGATGTTAAAAACATATGATTTACTGTTTAAGATGAGAAAAATAAAGCATTCCTAAAGACTTTATTCCTCATACAGCCACAGGAAGATGCAGCTAGACCTTTTTTGATTATTTTTTTTTGAGAAATTGCATATTTATACATTAAAAGGTGAGGTCAGTTAGCTTCCAATTCTACTAATACTTTCCCCACTGATAGTGTATTATTTTGCTTAGACAACTTC
Source organism: Pelobates fuscus (assembly GCF_036172605.1). Taxonomy (NCBI): domain Eukaryota; kingdom Metazoa; phylum Chordata; class Amphibia; order Anura; family Pelobatidae; genus Pelobates; species Pelobates fuscus. Next base: position 226,311,599 of record NC_086319.1, read on the forward strand.
ATGGTTTAACTATGCTCTGTTAGAGGTGCGTGTTTGTTATAAAAGGCTTAGCCATTCCCAGATTATGTTTAGACACATGCCACTGCTGCAACTTTCACTCATAACCCAGGAGTCAACTCTGTGCCATCAGGACCAACTTCATTACTGAAGTTCCATCAAACAACAGCACACTGCCGATACGTTCTGGCCAATGCACAGAAAGCATGAACATACATTTTTCCGGCTAGCCCCCCTCTATCCGAAGCATGCGTGGTCATTTACCATTAGTGTTGCATTAACAAAACAACACAGTGAGCTATTTTATCAGCCAGTTCAGAGTCATAATATTATCACTTGTTCCATAATCATTACAGCGCTCTGTAGGGGTTATGGTGCTTGAAGTGTTCCTTTAATCTGTTATACAAACCGAAGAGAACCACGGTGTTTCCATAGATTCAAAAGGATGCTGAGATATGGGGATGATTATTATTTTTATTATCCAACTTGCGTTAAGCACTGTATTTAATAGAATAAAATGATAACAATATACATATGTTGATTTGCCTGTATTTGTTGTATGATATCATATATCCATAGCACTGTTACATTTCAGCAACAAAACATAAAAATGTTTGAGCCGTCAGCCAGTCAAAAACACAGTTTAGAAAAACCCACATTAACCTGAAGCAGCTACTTCCATAAATTGTACAAATAAAAAGTAAAATAAAAAAAGAAGTGTGTGCAAGTTTTATTTCGATCTTTCAAAGGCAGTTGTTCTAAATTAAACACAACCACAATAATGCAACAGTAAGCTATATACATATTCTACAAGTCGGAGAACAATTCGTTACAAGTATAGAGACACATTCCATTAAATTATAAATAAATGTTTAAAAAAACAAAACTATTCAAAAGACAAAATAATGTTAGAACATTAGAACACACATTCCTAGCCCTTTTAATGTAAATGGAAAATCTACCATACCATTAATTTCATTGCATTGTAAGCTCAATTCAAAAGTGAATAAGGTAAACACCCCCCAATTTGGTGTTTTTCCCTCATGTATCAATTCCCTGCCCCACATTAGAAACATTTTATAAAGCTGCCTTACTAGTACACACAATTCTTCACACACTCATATGCTCCTGTAGCAGGCTAGATGTGGAGGACACCCCATTTCTCCAAAGCTCATTATGTCATTTTTTTATGGAAGAAATCCCCATTAATTGCCCCCTGAGGTCTCTCACATGGTCAACCATGCTATTTCCAGATAGAGGAAACACATGGCTCAACTACTAAAGGATTATTTGAGATCGGAAAGGTCCCCTTGACCCTTGCCCTGTCCAAGCCATCTTTTTTTTATTATGCTTAAAAGTGAAAGACGCTAAAAGTTCATTACCTTACCCATTTTTGTGCATGGGAAAAGAAATTGCAATGTCCCTTTGATGCCCACTGATGCCTGGTATGATGCTCTCCCAAATTTGTCCAAATTCTCTAAATGCTCATCCCATTAATAGATTAAGATTAACCCCTTAAGGACCAAACTTCTGGAATAAAAGGGGATCATGACGTGTCACACATGTCATGTGTCCTTAAGGGGTTAATGAATATACATATGTTCCTATGCAGCCAGTTTACCTGACTCTTACTTTCCCCTCCCAGTCATCCTTGTAAAGTAGGATGCAATATGCCCGGTACACTTTTTCATAAATGGTGGCTAGTTTTATGAACCATATTTTTTTGAGGGGCTGCATGCAATTTTTAATTGGGGGTATATCTACTAAACAGTGATTTTTTTAAATGAATTTATATTTGTATATGGGCAGTTGCATATCCCTTTAATTTTATACATCTTTTGAAAATTGAGTAACTAAACCAAGCATGTCAAACTCAAAGTCTAGCATGGGCCACATAAACAAAGCTTACGTTTATGTGGTCTGCAAAAAAAACAAACGTTTTCATTTTCATAGAAACGTAGGTTTATTTTTATACCGCACCCCCCTCTACTAAATCCCAGTCCTCCCCCTATACTAAATCCCAGTCCTTCCCTCCTCCGTGCTCCTCCAGGTACTCCACTGTCCAGCCGCGATCATCAAAACACTGACTGACACACACTCACTGACAGACACACACACACTCACTGACAGATGCACAGACAGACATACACACACACACATACACACATACAGACACACACATCATTACAGCGATGGCACTATCTTGCTCACTGCTTCAATACATTCCGCGGTGTTTTTTGTGTGAATACCATTTATTTTGCCTATTAGATATACTGGTATATCCCTTTACTTTATACACTGTGCCTCCATTCGTAGGAAGGGAAGTTGAACCTATCGGCACTCTCCGGCAACGTGAGGGTTAAAATCCCACTGCTTTCTCGGAGCCCGTCAATTTCCCCGCCTAAGATCACACGATTGGATAATGATTGTGATGTCACTTTGAAGGGCGGAGCAAACTGCTCTTGATAAAGGCAATTTGCTTCGCCGAAACGCGTGTTGGGCATATATTTAAGCGGATGTTTTAAATTTAGGATCCTCTTGGCTCTCTAACTAACCTATACTCCATTTTTCTGGTGGGACTAGATACTAATTTACTATTAGCAAGTTGATCAGGGACTTCCTTTCCCCCAAATCTCCTATAGTTGTTTTGGCATCTCTGCTTTTATATCAACATTGCTGGATGCTTGGAGCACAGGTTTCTCCCGGTTCTGTTGCAAATCAACTCTGTTAGATTTGTATGTACTGGATACACCTATTGGTATCCATAAAATCTATTTACTCTGTACTCAAAAGTTTTCAATTTGCTACATTTATTTTATCTTTTTTCCCTTTATAAGTAACCTGTTATTCCTATTGGCAACTTTGCCAGATATATACTTACAGCTACTTTTTTGGTTTATAATACTATCCTATGGTTTAGTCAATACTGTCTCCCATTAGGTCCTAATTTTAATTGTTTGTTTGTTCAGTATGTTTGATCTTCTCCCCAAGAGGGACTATTAAAAGAGTTTTTGTTTTTGGCTCTCTGTTTATGCAGAGTAGCCTTTTATATAAGGATACAGGGTCTTTTTGGGAGGCAGTTTGTTTTACATCTGCCACCCATTAGTCCTTTTCTCTCTCCACACACTGACAGACAAACACACACACTGACAGACATACACACACAGACAGACAGACACACACACTTACTCACTCACATCATTCCCTTGTGTCCAGTGGGATCTTCTATCTGGAGCTCAGTGTTCCTGCTCCTCACTGCTTCCTCGCACGCACCTAAGTGATGCTGTGTGCTGGAATATGACGTCATATTCCGGCACCTGGCATCACTACAGATGGCGTGAGGGAGCAGTGAGGAGCAGGAACACTGTGCTCCCTCGGTGCCGCCCGTGTCCTGCTTCCTCTCCCTGGCCGGGTAAATGATAGGGGCCAGCAATGTGGGGCGAGCAGGTGTCTACTCTGCTTTTACACTAGGCATGTACCCGCGACTCGCCGGGCTGCAAGGAGGTCCATTGTGGGCCACATGCGGCCCGTGGGCCGCGAGTTTGACATGCTTGAACTAAACTATAAACATTTTGAAACATTTCAGTTGAATTCAAGTTTTGAAGCTTAAGTATAACAATTAAACTCAAAGCAATGTATATATTTCATATTTCAGAAAATAAGCTGGGGAGACAATAGTTGTTTTTTTCCATGGATTTGCAATAATAAGAAAAAATAGTAACACAACTTTAACTTATTACTTTTAGCACTAGCAATTTCCAATCAATTAGCAGATTACAATATTGAACTGTAAGGCAGATACTGTTGGTAGTTTATCAAATCACCATCATCAGCACAGGCGTTTGTTGGAAAAACACTGAAAGTGAAGGAAGCATTTAGAGATAAATACTTGGTATTTAAAATCATAATTTTTTTTTTATACAGCAAATGTTCCATGTAGAATTTGGCAGTGTGAATTTGACTCATGACACAAACATCTTGAAATAGTTTTTGAAAGAGCATGAAAAATAATCTGTATATTGTGCTAGCAGAAATTTATCGCATTAAAAAATAATTTGGTTGTCACCCCACTGTCAATCATTTTTAGTCATAAAGGTATATGCTGATTAAACATGTGCATTTGGTGCACTCTTCTTTAAACAAATCAACTAGTTTGACAACAGCAACATACATAAAAACCCTTTACTGAATCAAAAAGAGACGGACAAATTGATTCTTTGCCAAATGAATCAATTTGTTTAAGGGAGAGTGCAACAAATGCACATGTCTACTGCTGACAAATTGAGTGATGGTTGGACAGGAGAACCATCCTACAAGCAGTTCTCCTCCCTAGTTCATGTACTTTAGTGCTTTAATTCCTACTCTTGTAAACAAGTCAACAAGACACTCTGGCAATAAAGTCAGCATATTGGAATCATCTGAATAGTGTGCCCCAGTTGGGGATGTAATCCCAAGCATGGCCAATAGTATGGCAGAGAGGGGTAAAACATAGGCCAAAGCCAGGAGAAGATTTTACATTAGTCTAACATCTACAATCCCTCGTGGCCTGAGGAAAACATAAGTACTTTTTTAAAAGCACATGTGCAATTAAATGTAAATTGTATGTATAATAAATGAGCTATATATTCAATTCTTAGAGAGACTTTCAGTTAAACTGAAGCTGCAATGACTGGTTTCCTTTAGAGTACAAAAGGAAGAGTGTGGTACCTGCAATTTTAAAAAGAACAGTTAAAACACTATCATAATTTACCTACCTTCAGTAGGTTATAGTGCTAGGAGCTCACTGTTCTTCATTGTTAAACATAAAAACATAGAATGTGACGGCAGATAAGAACCATTCGGCCCATCTAGTCTGCCCAATTTTCTAAATACTTTCATTAGTCCCTGGCCTTATCTTATAGTTAGGATAGCCTTATGCCTATCCCACGCATGCTTAAACTCCTTTACTGTGTTAACCTCTACCACTTCAGCTGGAAGGCTATTCCATGCATCCACTACCCTCTCAGTAAAGTAATACTTCCTGATATTATTTTTAAACCTTTGTCCCTCTAATTTAAGACTATGTCCTCTTGTTGTGGTAGTCTTTCTTCTTTTAAATATAGTCTCCTCCTTTACTGTGTTGATTCCCTTTATGTATTTAAATGTTTCTATCATATCCCCCCTGTCTCGTCTTTCCTCCAAGCTATACAGTTGTTTATGATCATTAGAACTGCAGAGACTTGCAGAACATTTTGCTAGATGTATATACCTATTTTAAAATCTTCACTATGACATTTAAAGAGAACGCATGACTTTTCCCTTACCAAAACAAGTTGTATAAAGTGTGCAGTTATGGGCCTGGAGCTGCAGCTCCATGAGCCCCTATGTTAATCCGGCCCTGCCTGTAGCCTGAAAAACAGAAGGGGTTTAGTTTTCAAAATATTTTATTTTTCCCCAAATGTTGTAGTTTAGTTAACAAATCACTACAATTCTTTGTTTAGTTAATAAAACCTAGAGTATATTTGCAAATATGGCTGCCAGTTTTACAGCAGCAAAATTCTATCTTTTAGTTCTACGAAATCATGTATCTTTAACTATATTTCACTGTATTATGTAGTTATGCAAATATAAATAAAAAATGTGTGGTGACACATTTTCTTTGTAACAAAATGCAGCCTAATTCTGAAGTCAAACTGTGCAATTTTTATTTTTATTTTTGGTTAGCACATCTCAATGAGGGTTCAATATATTATCAGCAGACAGTAAAACCTGCAGAGTATTAAAAAAAGCAATAACATGCACCTTGTGAGTGGATGGATGGCAGCTGGTCCTTTCATTCAAAGATGAGGATTTTCACTGGCAATATAGATAGATATATAGCAGCTGGCACACCGTGAGCACCAATGTTTTTCCTTCACCAATGAGCTAGGAGTTTTGGCAGATTATCAACTGACATTAAATCCTCTTCAATCTATAAAAATAAAACGTCTCCCTTTTTTCCCTTAATGAATGTTAACATAGCCAATTTAGAGTGGTAAACAAATAAAACACTTATGACATTTATGAATTGGGACTCAAGCAATAAAACAAAAGCTTGAATACCTTGCCAGAACTTTAAATAAAAAGAATGGATACATCTTGCACATCACAGATAATTGTGTGATACATGTGGACACTCCAAACACCTTAAACAGGCACAACATGCAGGAAGTGTCAACACTTTTAATACATTATATTAATAATATAATAAAACAAGCAATAAATAAATAAATAAAGGTAAAATGCCCTATTTAGACTTAAAGTACCTAAAATTGCAGCATATGCTACAGGTAGCTATCTCCAAGAGGCAGATTAGTTATTAGGCGACCAAGGTGGACACCTAGGGCCTGGTCTCAGACAGATCTAGAACTGACCACGGTATCTCATGGCACCATAACAACTTCATTTAGATGAAGTTGCTGTGATGCCTAAACTGTCCCTTTAATACAGTGCTGTAGTGGTTATGGCGCCAGGAGTAATTCACACCCAACAATTTAAGAAATCAAACCAGTTACTAAAGGATTAACAATGATGTACCTGGAATCTGCTGGACACCAGTCTTTACCTCCATGAGAGACAGAAGCTCCCTGCTATGAGTTAGCTTGTTGGTGCAGGCTTAGCTCATGGGCTGAGTGTGATGCGATGACGCTCTCAGCCAATGAGCAAGTGCACAGTTCACCTTAAAAAAGCTAGCAAAAACTCAATGCAGGTCCTTCTGGCTCTTAAATGGTTTGACTATTTACATTATGAGGCACCAGAGCACTCCAGAGACTATAATTACTACAGTGAGCTGTGGTGATTATGGTGCTTGGAGTGTTCCTTTAAAAATATATATATATATATATATATATATTTTGTTAGAGTGTTCGTTTGAGTTTCTAAAGAGAAAATGAATATGATATTTAATATCATAAATTTCATACATGATGGAACACAACATTCTGGTGAAAAGTCTGTTTGTGGCTTTTTAGTAAACCAATGTTCACAGTTTAGTATCTAAAACCTAACACCCAAATTGTGGAGATGATGACTTTTCAAGCTCAGTCTTTTGGGCCTAATTTTTTTTATTCGGTTTTCAAATAATTACAGTTTACTGCTTAATCAATAAATATCTGTTATGTTTAATAGTTTTAGTTTGACTGCTTACTAAATGTGACCGAGGTGCATACTTAGCACAATGCTATTTAATCATACTGGTCAGTCACTGGAAAAGAGTTAGCGGGTCAACCCATGTTTGGAGTTAACTACTCTCTCTATCAGACATTTATTTTTCATCTTTTCACTTCTGTATACTGACATACAGATTATACTTATAAAAATTATGCAAAAAAATAAAATGATAAAAAATGAAAAAGGCACACTGGTTGCTTATATGTGATCGAGAAATTTTTAAAATATTACTGTAAAGCTGTCTTAGTGATAATAATAGAAGTAATTAAAATACACATTTTAATTTCCGTATATGTGTGCATATATGTTTCTCTACATGTACACAAACACACACAATCTATCACTATAAATATTTGTTTATTTTATATTCTACAAGTTAAAGGAAATTCCACAGCCTAAATGAAAATAAATTAATAAAATCACTGTTTAGTAGATTATGAACGCAATGAAAACATGCTTTTTTTATTGTAGGTATATCTAAAAACAGCATTCAGTTCTGTTGTCTAAAGCGTTTGCAAGCTGAAGTGCTTTATGTGTTTGCAGTGTACCTTTACGTGTAAGTGTACTGTATACTTCAGTAAAGCAGCACCATTATCTAATGTTCAAACATTGTAAGCCTCACCAATTTCAAGATTTATTTTTTTCACATCTGCCTACAAATATATTTAGCAACCTTAGCAATCTTAACATCAGAATCTGCCTACCTATATGCTTTGCAATATTAGCACAATATTGTTTAATCATACTGGTCAGTTACTGATATAGAGTTAAAGGGATACTCATGGTATGAGTTAAAGGGACCCTAAAGCCACCCAGACCACTTCCTTACATTGACTTGGTCTAGGCGCAGTATCCCTGTACCCATAACCCTAAAAACATTGCAGTTTTATAGGAACTGTCTATTAGACAGCCACTTGATGTGCTTATTGCTGTTTCACAGAGAATAACTCTGTGAAACAATGCAGGATGTCCTCAAACTCTATATGAGAACATCCAGCGTCTTCTAAATCCCCATAGAAAAGCATTGACTAATGCACGGGCGACGTTTGCATGTATGCGCATTAAGTTCCTCCTTGCGATAGGGTTGGATGTGACGGAGACAAAGCCAGCATCGAGGAACGTCAGCGCTGGAATAAGGTGAGTGTTTAACCCCTTAAGGACACAACTTATGGAATAATGATGGGATATTTCTGTCATGTGTCCTTAAGGGATTAAAGGGTTGGGGGAAGGCTCTGGGGCAGAGGCACACTTTAGTGTTAGCAATACAATAACACTATAGCATTCTTTAAAAGACCCTCTCTATCACACATTTATTTTCCACTTTTCTAATGCGGTATACTGACATACCGATAATACGTTTTAAAAGGATGCAAAATAAACAAATACATAATAAATAATGAAAAAAAGTCTACAGGCTGTTTATATATATAAACAACCTGTATGTATTTTTTTTCATTATTTATCATGTGTTTATATTGCATCCTTTTATATTTATATATAGTAAAGAGAAATGTTCTAAAATGTAATAATAATTCTACGCCTATCCTCTGTCCATACTCCCACATCTGATGCTCGCCTCCAAGACTTCTCCAGGACTGCACCTTTTCTGTGGAACTCTCTTCCGTTCTCTGTTAGACTTTCACCCAGTCTCCACTCCTTCAAATAAAACTTTGAAAACACACTTCTTCAGGAAAGCATATCATTTAAACTGTTAGCGGGTTTTCATCCCCGCTCCCCCCCATGACTCCTCTCCTGCAACTGTCAAAAATAAACTCCTACGTTCTAAGTGATTACTTTTCTAGCAAACTATTTCATTACCCTTACTTATGTCCTTTGTGTCATTTTACCCCACTCCCTCTAGCATGTATCTGTTAGTCCACCCATTGTACAGCACTACGGAATTTGCTGGCGCTATATAAATAATAATAAAATAAAAATAATAATAATAAAACTTATGGTGTCTCAATAATTATAATAATACCTGTAATAATATATACAAAATAAACAGTAATATTTTAGTTTCTGTGTATTTGTGTGTGCATATGTTTCTATACTTGCACACAAACACATTAAAAATCTATCAATACATTATTGTATAATTTTATATTCTGTAAGTAACCACAAAAAATCTCAAGATTTAAAGTTCAAAAATATTAGTCCCACCACTATCAAGATATTTCCCCCCAGAATTTTTCTACATGTATATCTGCTATCTTGGCAAAAGAACTCCCCAAAGTGATTTTTTTTTTTTTTTACATGCCCTAACCTTGTATTCTTTCTCTTTTAAAATTGATAGTACTTGTCAGATGCAATCAATATATATATGCAAGCTTGCCAAAATGCCTGTGTTCTGTACAGTACACATCTGGAAAGGTGAGAGATTCTCACTGGTACAGTTTTATCACGGCAAAACAGGTGCTATTTGAAACATAAGAGTTAAATGAGAAATGTATTTACCTCAGAAAATGTCCCATATCCCTCATGTCAACTTTACTTCAATCATGTGTCCCAACATTTTACATTTTCATTGACCAAAGATTATTTGAAGTGTGGGACCAAGGCCATTTCGTTCATATCCTATTGATTTATATTTACATTAAGTAATTTCTCAAACTAGTGATCAGATAGTACCAAAAGCCTAGGATTTCAAGAATTTACAATTGTGTTTCAGTATGGACATAAATAACACCAGGGCCATTGATGGTCCTTGAAGTCAGATGAGAATCGCTGATTTGGAACACAGAGAATATTATGTCCACTAAACAGTAAGCTAGTTAGATAACCAGTTAGACCAATGAAAACACAAATTAGTGTTCATGAGAGTTTTAAAGTGTGAGCTATGATACTTATTGTATGAGTCTTACACCATCAGCTCCATTTAAATCTAGCAGCAAAAAGCACAGTTCAAGCAATTCATGTAGGTAGATATATGTTGCTCAAAAATGGTAATTACATCTTGTCGTTTTTTTTGTACTTTGCACAAACTATGTCCATGAATTTTGCTCAGAATGTTCATTGATGTAATGAAATACAAACAAGGATATCTTCCAGAAATCTTTTAATCCATTACAGGGCATCCCAAGTAGCTACCATTTAGCAAAAGTTGGGCATATCTCACACACCATCTTCTACATTTCAGAGCTGTTGTAAAATTGTACAAATGCAGGTTTCGTCCTTAGTGCAATTATACTAGGCAGAAATTATCATCTGCATTATAGATGACACTGAGAAGGAGTGCCATGCCTGATTTCATCACCACCCAGATGAAAACGCTTTCTAAGCTCTATGTAAGTGAAATCCAAATAGTTTTCATGCAAAGAATTCCACTTTTTCAGCAAAAACCTCTTGTGGTGCTTAACTGAAAACGTCTTGGATTTCTCATGGTTTATTATGATAAACACACTCATATTTCTCTGGAATTGAAAATGGATCCAAATCAGCATTACTCTACAGTAAAGCAAATATAATGTAAGTGGTACCTCCACGCAGACTTAAAAAAACACACTCAAAATACAAAAATCTGTATCTGTCCTGAGCACCTACTAACGATGGATATTGAGATAAGGATGGATTTGGTTTAGTTTTAAAAGCTTAAAAGAACAGTATTGGAGTTGTATGCTCATAGACCCTACATACACATATCAATATCAATTGCCAGTTATAATTTTCATTTAATACATGCTTTTTCCTAGGAATATTTGCATTATTGTATTAAGTTGCATTTTTGTTATTTTTGTACTCCCCCCTTCTTTTAACAGTAAATTGTTTGTTTATACATTCATATTGATTTTACACACACAAGCATATTGCGTTTGGTATGGGTAGCATCACATTTCATTATTACTACACATAAGACTAAAAAGAGTAATCTAGTTGACGAAGTATGGGGAAGGAGGGGTGGCCTTGTATTTACTATCTTTTTCTTACAAATCTTTATAATAATCTCATATCTATCTATCTATCTATCTATCTACCTATCTACCTATCTAATCTATCTCTATATATCTATCTATCCATCTATCTATCTATCTATCTATCTATCTATCTATCTATCTATCAGACTATCTCTGTTCAGTATATATTAGCTTGTCATGCCTGGTCAGTTGTTGCTGACCTTGTCAAGATGAAAACACTTTTGCAGTTACAAGCACAATGCAGTTAATTGCATATGCCAAAACAAATATTTTTCCACCAATAAAAAAATAAACGTTAGGAGCACTTCATAAACAAAAGAAAGCCATTAGCAAAATGTAGGCATTTTGCTGGCGATGCGGATTTTCTCAGTGCAATTTAAGTTTCTCATGAATTTTATACGTTCTCCAGTAATAGTGGCCTGGTTATATTAGTTTCCTAGAATTATTAGTTTAACTACTTAAGAAAACAACACTTAAAGGGACCTTTACACACCAGAACTGTAAATAATACATAGACAGTAAAAAAATAGATTCATGCTAATTAGCAAAGGAGATCCTTTTCATATTTTTACATAGATATAATTGGTACAAGCAGGCGAGGCCACACAGTTCAGTAACCATACTAGTGTCACAGTAGAAGGAGATTAAAAGAGATTTTATGATTTGCCTTCCACCTGATGGCATGGAGGCACTAAACGTTCCTCATAGAGATGCATTGATGCATTATCTATCAGGAGATGCTGATTGGCGCAGCACGTCATTTTGCCGCGGATGCGCAATAACCTCCCAATGCTTTCCTATGGGAAAGCATTAGATTGGCAGAGATCATCATCTTTGATGATCTCAGCCAAGGCGGCAGATCCAACCTCGACAAAAAACGCAAGCTGCAGGAAAAAAGAGGAGTATATCATCTTTTTAACAAGGGGGCTGGGGACCTAAACGGCGGTGTCCAAACTAAAATGTTAGGAATTCATGTTTGTATTCCTGACAATATAGTGTTCCTTTAAATTTCAAATTTGCACTTTAGTGAATAGCCTTGTATGTCTTACTGGAAACAAAGAAACTGTATACCACGATGCTGCATTACTACCATTGCTGTCCTGTTGTGGTTATATTTTTCATAATTGCTGCCAAGTAAAGTATAGCCCAGAAATCCCATTTGCTAAAAAATATTAATCATTGGGGTTTTTTTTATCACAAAGTTAATAGCATTTTTGTGTTCATATGTTTTTTTTGTTTTTTTTTTGTTTACAAAACCAGGACTCATAATATATAAACTCAAAATACATTGCTTTCCAATCCAGTTTGTTATATGGATTGTTGTCTGAACCATTTTTCTCATGAGCAAATCATGCAGACCCAGATTATTAGTGCACAGAGCACTACAAATGGTGCAAATGTAGAGATCTGAGTGAAGTCAGGAAATTAATAATGGAATAATTCTCTAACAACATGTTTCCAGCTCTATTATTTTGGCCTAAAATTCGAAGACTCCTCAGATTTTTTCCAGTTTATGATAAAAAGCCCTTTCAGCTCAATGATAAACTGTACATTCAATTCACCATACCACAATTGATCCCTGCAGATAAAAAGTTCGATCTCAGTCTCTGATTACTGATCACTAAGAGGTTTTATCATTAAACAAAGTGTTGTTGAAACAGGACAAGTCCAGTTGGGAACACACGTATCATTTCTGCATGCTATCTTTTAGTAAATGAAAGGGTGTCTTTTATGCAAAAAAATAATTTTCTGCAGAAGAGAAATCAATCACTGAGATTACTTTGGGATCCCATCTGGGATGAATGTATTATCTTCTAGCAGCATATGAATTCTACATACTATGAGGCAGCCAATGTGGATGTGATATGATTCCTTGTTTTTAGCTCTCCCCATTTATCTCATATCACTCACTTTCATTTTATACTCCATTTAATTTAACTCATATCTCCCTTCAATTCATCTCTTCACATTCATCTCATGTGTCTCCCAACATCTCCCGCCTTATTTCATCTCTCCCTGTCATTTCATTTCCCTTCAATCTAACATCTTGCCTCAACCGTCCCTTTAATTGTATTTATTCCATTCACTGGGAACGAATGGATGTGCATGATAAGTTGTATAGCACATCTGCTGGACTCACTGACATTGTCATGGCTAGATCACAACAATGCTTTGTATGCAGGTTTGATGTATTGTCCTAGCAGCACTAATTTCAGTAACGGTCCTTTGCTAATCTTCCATGGATTTCATGTTTATAACCTTTATGAATGCAATGATAGATTGCATATGTGCCCACTATGTATCCATCCAGTGTCAATAAATTCCAAGCCTCCTGACAGGCCACAGTAGTCCTGCCTAGCCTTTTGGAATATGTTTGCAATGTGGTCTTAGTGAGTGGCCTTTAAAACTAACAGAGACATAAAAGTAACAGCTCTGACAGGCTGAATAATTTGTGAAATGTTTTTTAATTTAAGGGTCGTATTATTGGTTCAGACCCTAAAGTCCCCTCACATTTTTCATGGGAGCGGGTCTCTTATTTCTCCACAGCTGAACCAGCTCATGATTAAACCACATAGCCAGGCCATTATCATGCAGAGATCCCTAGGCAGGTACGTTTATTAACTTGATTTTAATCTGGCCCTCAGTACATGAAAAAAGACAACCCTGAACTAGGTAGAATTCATATTCAGCATGGAAGCATCCTTTACTAGTCAAGAATCAAATTCCAAATGAGACTGATGTGATTGACTGATCCCTTCTTGCAGCATAAATATTGCAGAGAACACTTCTCATTAACTGCCATAAAGCTCTGGCTAAGCGTGTCTGCAAAATCATGGTTGATCTGCCAACCCTAGAGGTTTCATGTACCATGTTAATCCCATTTCTATTTTCTCTTTTGCATTTCTCTTCATCACTTAGCATGGTACCTGATCCATATCCTCACAAGCAGAATTTGTATGTCATAGATTAGCTTTAATCACTGATTCCAATGATGGAGATAAATGGGCATCTGTGTCTTATCTGTTTTGCTTAAAAGTGTAATCTTCAGTTTGAAATGAATCTCAATGTACCTGAATACTAGAGGTTAACATGCCATACTGCAAGGATATCAGCATCTAGGTAAAATGGAATAACCACCTATTACCCCAAGGATTTTCAAACCTATCCCCCCGTCACATCAGCAATGAATTCATTACTCTTTCAGCAGTTAATACTAAGTGTTAATACTAAGTGTTAATGGATCCATCCTTGGAATACAAACGAGGGTTGACAGATTATCTTCTATTTCTTCTTATATATATCACAGCTACACACTGTAGGCTGATGTATGAAAAGTAAATACAAAATCAGAGCAGAACATCAGTGTGGCGCATAATAGGTTAACACTAGTGATGTCCCGAACAGTTCGCCGGGAACCATTCGCCAGCGAACATAGCGTGTTCGCGATGTTCGGTCCGCCCCTTATTCGTCATGGAGGTGGGAGATTCTGGGAGGGAGGGTCTGGGAGGGAGGGTCTGCTGCTGATTGGCTGGAATGTGTCTGCTGACTGTGAGGTACAGGGTCAAAGTTTACTCAATGATGACGAATAGGGGGCGGACCGAACATTGCGCGTGTTCGCGACCGCGAACGCGCTATGTTCGCCAGCGAACGGTTCCTGGCGAACTGTTCGGGACATCACTAGTTAACACGTTCAGAGTAAAAGGCTGCAATAGTTTTACTATCCAATGACAGCATGGTAAAACATTTAAAACTGTTGAAAAAGATTTAATAATAAACATTATAATGCAACACTTTATATAATAATCACATGCAAGGGCTATCCTGATAAACATATTCAGATTGTTAAAATACAAGAATCCAATATATATAGCTATACACTATTGTGGAAAGAAAGGTAAATTTTCAAGCCAACAATAGCCAGACTGGAAAACAATGCAGCATGGGGAATTATTTTTTCTAATTTGAATACTTTGGCCTAAAACTCTAACTTTCTCTGCAGTTTCAGGTTGGAACCTCAAGTTCTGTTTTTACTACAGTGTGGCATGTGGTACAAGTAAGAGGCAGAGGTATTAGATCAACCAAGGCCAACTGAATCTATTTTCAAACTAAAGTGAGATCTGACAATGTTGCTTAGCAGCTGTATAAAGGGACCATCCACAATCCAATAAAAAAAAAACGCCCGTCATTGTTTAGTAGATATACCGCCAACGTAAAACATGTATCTATTTAATTACATACTTTTTTTAATTGGGGGTATATCTGGAAACAGCATGCAAAAGCTGCAGATCTCTTATCTGCACCTTTTGCAAGCTCCCCGCTTCTAACAGCACCCAGACTTTCTGTGGCTGTCCAATCACAGACTTCCCAATACAGTTCAATAAGAAGTTTTTGCAAGGCAGGTGCTCTGAGCAATTGCTGCATCTTGAGTTTAACTCCACTGAATTAACCAGACCACGAAGTAACAGGACAGGTTGTCTGACGAGACAGGGGGTGTAACGGTTTATTTACAATAGTGACAATTTCTATTGAAATCTGCAGTTTGTTAAATGAAATAAAAAGGACACACTTTTCACAAACAACGCTTTTCAGCAAGCTAACGTGCTTTAGGGGTCCTGAGTGTCCCTTTAACAGTAGAATACCTTTGTATTATAATCAAGAGGATAATTCACAGCTCACACTGTTGTTTAAAAACAATGCCGATTGAGAGCAATAAGCAAATATGTAGAATAGTACTGAGATATGGGTTAATGTTAGTGATAGGCCATGCTAGAGATGTGCTCAGTATCACAAGATCATTTGCTTCTCACAAATTGCTGCAGTAAATAACCTGATTGTTCTCATCCCTCCAGATCTGTCATTAACCTGACAGCAGTAACCCTGCTTAAATGGGAAGCACTAGGCATTATGTATGGTGTGAAGTATTAGTTTAAACACCCCAGGCACGTGGCCAGATCTTATCCACATTGGCTTGCAGTGGATGTAAATAATGATTAAAAGGGAAGAAGGCTTTAGCATCACTTTAGCTTTCTTTACCTGACAGTTTATCTTGTATCACAGCAATCCGTTAATCTGCAAAACACATTTATACTTTCTGTTTTGTTTTAAAGGCAAGTATCATAAACCTAATTTGTAATTAATTTTTTCTAATAATTTTTTTTTTTTCATAAAAAGTGATTTATTATAGCAACAATTGTTCCCTAAACTAGAAATAGTCTGTAAAACGTAATATGAACCCATTTCTTCACAAACTGTTTACATTTGTGGTATTAAATAGGGGTGAGCACTAAAGGAATACTAATTTGCGAATTATGTATCAACCATTTTCCAGGGCAATCATACTCACTACATTTTAAACCTTAGTATCAGATGACCTTTTAAGGGATGCATTATTTGCAACAGTACAAGTTCTAGCCATATTATATACTCTGATGATGGAGAGCTAGTTAAAAGCCCGCATGGCGATGTATATAAAGTCTGACAATACAGAACTTTCAAGTAGTACTCAGCTGGGATACAGTCCCATCCCATCCTCCTCCTCCTCGCTAATTGCTTCTCTGTGTAAGGTGCATCTCTAAATCCCTCATGGATACATGTGAAACGTGCAATGTCTAAAGCTGGGGTGGCTAAAATCCTGCCTGAGCAGTTGTACTTAAAGAACTCAAATTCCCTTGATGCTTTGCCAGCTGTAAGGCTGACAAAACATCATGGGAGTTGTAGTTTTAGAACGTCAACAGCTGAGCGCCTATTTGCCATCGTTGGGTCTAAAAGAACCAAAACCTTTTTAACAAACTCTGACACTAACCTGATACACACTGCAGATAATCACAGGCATTCCATGCTGATATAAGAACCAATTGCAGATAACCACAAACATTCTATACTGATACACTTCAACTCTGCAAGATTATCTATCAGTTATATTGCCTCCGGCAAAACGTGGAAATGTATATTTTCTGTGAAACAGTAAACATTTCTGACTGTCACTCAACTTTCTCTGTGCACCTGTTTAAAAACAAATGCCTTTCTTTGCTCTACATTGGTCCTTATGCATGTGTCATCCAGGAGACAGGGGGTTAAATGCTGTCACTGAGTGCTTTCCCATGGCAGCACACATTGGGTCCTGTCACACCAGGACCCCTGCCCTGAAGTTTCAGCTCCTTCCACACACAGCAGACCCATGTCACTGACGCACATACTGACACAGCCTGACTGCCAACACCAAGAAATCCCCAAACTCCAAGAAGTCATTCCTGCAGCTGCAAAAACAAAGTTACTCCGGCAACAGTTGCAACACCAGCCTGGATCTGGATGTTTTCCTCTTCCACACATCTCTGCAATGCAGGGCTGGGCTTATATGCTGTGATTAGTTCCCCCATCACAGATGCCTGCAGGTAACCCAACTCCTGCAGTGCTCTTAACTTATTCAATGCCAGCAAGTCGCACACGACTAATGCCACCAACACAGAGAGTGCTGGGTCAGGTGATGACAACATGTATCAATAACAACCCGGATCCTCCATGATCAGCAAAGGCAAGAATAAAGATAACACATTGTGACTGCAATGGTAGCTCTGTGTAATGCATGACTATAGCAGGAGAACCAGGGTATAAAAAGAGCCAGGTAAGCTTCCAGGAGGCACACACTCTTACCTTGCTTGACACACTTAATCCTGATGGGGTCCTTGCAGTGTTTGATAACAGCCAATACATCCCTGATGGTGAGTCCAGCTACTGGGGTCTCATTCACCTCCAAAACTAATTCCTCAGGTACCAGTTTGCCACTTTGATAAGACACCTTCCCCGCTTTCACCTCTCCAAGGAAAGGGAACTGGCCATTTTCTGCACCCCCTCTGATTTCAAAGCCCAGCTCCCCTTCCTGGCTCCTGTCAATCACACTCTCGTGGACTTTGTTAGTCCAGTGGTTTTTCTTTTTCAGGCTCTTGGACATTGCCCCTTGCTTTGGATGGGGATGTGGAGGGGGGCTTGTTCTGGGGATGGAGGAGAGGAGCCTTACTGGTTGGGGGGGCTCCTCAATGCTATCCTGATAAATGGCCAGGCTTTACAGATGGGGAGGCAGCAGCAATAGGAAGAAGAAGTGTGTAGCCTCTTGCTTTCTCTGGAGCCTGGCTGTGTATGCTCTCACACACACTGTGTGTACTATGTGTATATAAACATGCATGTGTGTGTCTGTAGTGCATGTTAGCTGATCTCCATGGTGGCTGCTGCAGCTAGTACAGTGTGTGTGTGTGTGTGTGTGTGTACGTGTGTACTACTTGTACAGTAATAACTGGTAGAGGGGTAGAGGGAGGGGAAGGATGGAGAGCAGTGAGGGGAGGAGGGATGGGAGCTGTCTCCTCTCCTCTCTCTAACCCGGTAGTGAAGTGTGAGAGAGAGGCTGACTGCTTTGCCAGGCAACCAGAGAGGAGGCGTCCAGGGCTGGAGCACGTTAATATGGTGGGATATATGTTTACACTACTCCCACCCACTCACAGCTCTATTTATTTACTAGAAGTCATTAAGAGGTGATCTGTGAGGAGTGCTATCTATCCCCCCCCTCTCTGGGAATGCTGACTGTGGCCAGCTGATCAGGCAGATTTCTCTGGCATCTGTTTTGCTTTCATTTCTCCTGTGATGCTAGCTGTGTCAGTGCTAGTGGCATGAGGACACAGGCTGCCATGGAGAGAGAGAGAGCTGTCCTTGAACTGCTCCTACCACTCACAACACGCCAGTAACCCAGGAGAGAGCTGACCACAGACGTGGCTGGTGTGGGTAGAGATGGCTGCCATGGGACCCAGTTGGGCTCTGCCTTGGAAATCTGAATTTTACCCTTTCAGTGTCAGGGGGTTAGCAGAAATGATATTGTTTTTTTTTTTTTATTCTGGCACAGACAAGGTTTATTCCTTCCACTGGCATTGCGAGCTGGCATGGCAACCTATTGCCTAGCAATTCATTGTTACTGTTTTCTATTCCTTTGTTTAATGAAGCCAATTAGGAATTGAAACAAATGTTATGTTTTATAGAGGAAAGGAAAAATGATAAATATGGCATAGGGATATATTTACAGGAGTAACTGATGAACAAATTAACAAATTGTCTAGCAGTAAACAGATGATGAAAAAAGATGTATAAATCTATCTATCTATCTATCTATCTATCTATCTATCTATCTATCTATCTATCACAAATGGGCTGCACTCACGGTCTTCCTTAGAAAAGGTTTCCTTTATGCCAACATATAGATCAACGTTTCAGTTCACTTTCCTCAGGATCAAATCATCATATATATATAATCTATATCATCTTTATTCCCCAGTCCCTGTATTCAATAAACCACACAGTAAGGTATGCTGCCATGCAATTTTATTGTTACTTTATATTGTGTTTTACAATAGGGATATCATGACCCATCACCTCACTATCAACACTAATAATGGTGGTAACTCATTATTTGTGATATTTTCAATCCACCCAACATGGGCTGTAAAAATGAGAGTGCAGAATCATAATGGAGCTTCCTTACTGAAAAAAATAGTATTAATGACAACTTGCCTTACATTCTGGGGAACCGCAATGGGCTATGTAGCAGACACTGCAAAAAGTTAGTACGTGTTATGAATGCCCAGCTATCCCTCTCTGAATGCAAGTAATATATGACTTTCTGATACAATATAACATATTATTGACAGGGCTTTTTAGCAAGTGCATGGTTTACAAACACAAATTCAAACCAAAAATTCAATTTAGATGTTATTCTTTAATTTGGATTACTTTCACTATATATAAAATAGTAGTAGTGAAGAGATGTTAAAGGAACACTACATGCACCATAGCCCCTACAGATTGCTGTAGTCGTTATGATGCCAGGAGTGCCATGGCAGCGCCACACTGGTAGGAGTCAAACCATTTTAGAAAGGTTTGATTTCTTATCCGGTGCCCAGCAGAATCAAGGTAAAAAGTAAGAGCTTTCTAAAATGGCTACTGACCTTACGATGGAGGGTGCACCAAGGAATAAGTGGCACTACAACCACTACAGCGAGCTATGTATATAAAGTATTAATATATTTTATTAAACACATCTTTTCTTACAGGACATACCAAGGTGCTACATGTTCACATTAAATTAGAGGTAGAAGAGGAGTAAGAAATTATATATTTTTTCTTCTAGCACTGTGCTTGACCTCTTGGTGGTCATGTTTCAGAGAACTTATGCTGGATACCATCATTACACTGTTCTTTTGGGCGACTGGGACTAGCAGTGGCAAGGAAGCTGCACACCTCCTGGCGCTTTAATAGAGGCAGATGACATTACTAGTGACTCCCCTTTTCATTATATTTAAAGAAGCTGGTAATATTAGAGCTAGTCACAACGAGTTTACAAGTGTACCCAATAGGAGACATTGCATCCAAAATAATAAAATCGTATAAATAACATAAAGTACGAGGAACTGTGTTATAGGGGGAAGAGCAAGTGAGCAATTTACCCACCTATTTAATACCATAACCAACACCTCACTACTCATAGGATATTGTATTGGGGAGGGGGCATTTACTTGATTAAGGTGTGCATAGGAGGTAACTATTTAACAAACTTACCTCATCATCATTTTCACCTACTAGTATTGATAATTTAACATACAGTTAATTATGCTATTTGTTGTATGTGATGCCTGTTTGTGATGATCTGGCTACAAAGCAAATAGTTCTGGGAGTTATCATTCAACTTTTAACTTCTTCAGGACTTAACCCATCTAATGAGTATATACTACCCCAGAAACCTGCTGTGCAGGTATTTATGGTGTCAGCTCAGCATTCCCATAGAGTGTCACTGGAGCATAATGACTAGCTAAGTGACATTTTTTTATCTGCACAGAACTGTCTGTAGAAGCTGCAAATCACAGGTACTTACAACCAATGAAGAACATTCAAATATAACTATATTTTTAATTGTATTTATTTTTGCATATCTTTGTTTAGTTTATATAATTTATTATTTACTGTCTAATGTGTCAAAAGGAATGGGTCATTTATCTCGGAAATCTGATTTCTGCTCATGTGCTTGGAATATTTTATTATATTCTATTTATTGTATTTGTCAGATTTTGTTTGAATAAAGTTATTCTCTTTTCATAATGTGCACTTTCTGATGGAGGTTAGCAGTCATTTTTATGGACTTTCATAGTAAGCAAAAGGTAGTTTACACTTACAGTAGTATTTGTAATAAACATCTTTAATATTTATTGTTGCGGTTTACAGAATACTGTCATATGAATCGGAAAACAAACATACAAACAATACAGTATACTTCACATAATGACACATTTGCTGAGACCGTAAGTTTAAAATGATCACAAAATATAAAATGGACACATACAACTGTACTTTTTATAACATCAATAGCTTATTATAAGAGCTTTTGAACACATTTTTGCATTTGTATGTTATCATCAGCCCCTGCCAAAAATGAATAGCAATATTATCTTTAAAGGAACAACTAGAACTTAATGCAGTTGTTCTAGTGTGTGTAGCATGTCCCTGCAGGCTTTCCATTGTAAACACTGCTATGTCAGAGTCTCTACTGTCTGCATGGAGGCACTAAACGTTCCTCACAGAGATGAATTGACACAATGCATTTCTATGAGAAGCTGCTGGTTGGCTCAGCACGGTTTTTGGCCACTCTTGTGCAGTATTATCCCAATGCTTTCCTGTGGAAAAGCATTGGATTGGCTGTGATCATCAAGTTCATGTGTGATCATCAAGTTCACCTTTCACTTAGCTGACGACGGGCTGGGGGCCTAAAATGTGTTTTTATTAGACATGTGCAATTCGTTTCGGTCCGAATTTAAATTCAGTCAAATTTCGGGAATTCGGACATTCAGATTCTTCCAAATGTCCAAATTGGCGAATTTCTGAAGTGCTGAATTGCCGAAGTCCCGAATTGCTGAAGTCCTGAATTTTTGTTGAAGTGCCGAACCGATTTTTTTGCCCATGCACATCCCTAGTTTTTATAACTATAGTCACAGGAGTACGTGTTGTTATCTTGACACTATAATGTTCCTTTAAGCTGCGTGAGTCGAATGTGCAACAAAAGAAAGAAAGGCTGCACCAAAATTTACACACAATATAAATAAATAAAATTAGTCCCAATATATATCAGAGGATAGAATATCTGTTCCACAGGTTCCAGTGGTAGGGTATTTTCTCTGTCTGTGATGCTTCAAATCGTTTCGTGATATGGAAAACACAAGAGAGAGGACCAATCGTGCAGAGTGTATAAAATAAGTAGTTGTAGAATAATAAGATATATTACACTCACATTTACATGAGCTATGACCAGCTCAGGGGTAACAGGTATTCAGCAGAATGATCCCTGCTTGTAGGATATTTCGAAAGTCCAACTCTCAGGAAGAAGGGAAAAATAGGAACAACAAATAGTGCTCTCTGATAGTATGATGAAATATAAGTAAATAAAAATGAGATATACTCACAAAAGGAGTGCAGGACTCACTGCACTTTGAATAAAGCGTGGGCGGTACCTCAGGATATATAAAATGCCAGGAAAGAAAATAATAAAAATGTGTAAAAAATAATAAAATAGTAATATAGCCAAACTTAATTTATTATTAAAATACACAATTTAAACCAAGGCAACACCTTCAGGAGTGAAAACAATGGTGTCCCAATCAAGGGCACTGACGTCGGAGACCCTCTTACACGAAATCAAACAGAGCAACATCACTAGTTTGGAGGTCTTGGAAGCTCGGGATCAACCGGCGGTAGTCTATCGACAACTCCATCAGGCGTGGGAACCATGGTCGGGATCTCCACAGAGGAGTGATCAGCGTCAGGTAACAATCGTGACAAACCAACTTCGAGACTGTTCGAGCAATCATGTTGAATGGGGGAAAGGCATACAGGTGGCTCGATGGCCACTCTTGGAGAAAAGCGTCCGTCGCCACCGCTGCCGGATCCGGTCTCCAACTGTAAAACTCAGGTAGTTGAGTGTTCAGGCGTGATGCGACAGATCTATCTCGAACCGTCCCCATAGTCTGTCTAGGCTTCGGAATACAGAAACGTTCAAGTGCCAATCGCCCGAGTCTCTTAAATGTCTGGAATTCCAATCCGCTCCCGAATTGTCCAGACCTGGAATGTGTTCCGCTGTCACAGAGACGTTGTTGTAAAGGCAAAATTGCCAAAAATCTTTCGCCAATAGAGCCAACATCCTGGACTTGGTTCCCCCGAGGTGATTTTTATAGCGGACTGCCGACACGTTGTCCATCTTGAGGAGAACGCAGCAGTTCGCCCGACCTAAGGTAAGGCTGCGAATCGCAAAGGCCCCTGCCAAAAGTTCCAAACAGTTGATGTGTAAGGATCTCTCTATTTCAGACCATCTGCTCCTGTGGAAACGTCGCCACAGCGAGCACCCCAGCCGTGTAAGCTGGCATCGGACTCTATCACTACGTCCGGGACGGAATCGAAGATGGCCCTTCCGTTCCAGGCCTCCATGTGTGCCAACCACCACACTAGTTCGTCCCTGGATTCCTCGTCCAGTCATATTCGAGATTCGTAGGAATGACCCGAACGGAGGTGCGAACCTTTGAGCCATTGGAGCCATCCGAAAACCTTAGGTGCGAACATGCATTCCGTGTTCACCTGGGCCTTGTCATTGGCCGTAAAGGTCTTAACATACAATCCCAGGTCTTTTACAAATGTAGTACCGAATAACATCCCTTCGTCGGATGAACCTGGTTCCGCCACCGTCATGGCGGCCAATTTAGGGTTGATCTTAAGAAGGATTGCCTTACACCTCTCTGTGGACATAGCGGTGTTCGCGTTTCCCAAAAGGCAGATAGCCCGCTGGACCCATCCAATGGCCACATCGACATCCAAAACTGAATCACCAGCTCTAGCGGCATCCAGAAGCTCGTACAGCTTCGACAAAGGGCCCAGGGTATCCAAGATCTTGTCTTGACAACCCTTAAGGGAGTAGTCCAGGCCCTTCTTGGGCTTCCAGCCTGACTTTTTCAGGAACTGGGCAATCTGGGGGTCAATGTCAGGAGTCTTGCAGGCCGAGACCGGGAGGGAAGGCCTGGGGCATTTGGCGCGCAACTTATTGCGACCCTCCTTGGAAAGGGGGGAGCGCATGCGTCGAGCCACATAGTGGCCGATATGGTCTGGAGGGACCCATTCCGCTGATCGGGGATGGCGGAGATCGTCAGGGTCAAACAGGGGGTTTCCCTGAGGGGCAAACAGCACCTTGCTATCCCCAGTGGGGCCTTGTATCTGACCCTTGGTAGTGGCAGAGGACCCAGAGGTGGTTACACCCGTAAGGGGTAGATCCTCGCCCGATTCTCCCTCATTATAGGAGTCGTACTCCAAAACGTCAGACTCATTCTCCACACTCCGGTCGGTATCTGACCCATCATCCAGGGCTCTAGCCCGTTTCCACAATCTAGCCTTTTTAGCCCGGCCAGGGGCTCTTTTGTGCGTGGGAGGCGTGCCTTCTGTGACCGCCTCAAGCGAGTCCATCATGGCAGGTAGAACACGCATGTAGGGGTGGGAGTCGACGTGCTTAGCCTTAGCCCTTGCCTTACGGGCTCCAGGCATGGCGGGGGGCCAGCGGGAGGGTCCTGTCACCTAGGAGGGAGGGAGCCGCCATAGAGGGCAAAAGCATACTCTGCAGTGACTGGGAGAACGATGAGGACACCGCTCCCATGGCAGAGGCAAAGGCCCTCTGCAAAGATGATGCCATAGTGGCATCTAATAGGGCCTGGAATTCCTGGGAGGCTACATTACCCTCAGGAACATCCTGGTTAAAAGTCTCAGTAAGACCCTCTGGCCCCTCATCCCTGTCTTGCATAATGGCAGGAAAATTACTCACAGAATCAGTAGAAAAAACGATTTGCATTAACCAGATGATGAGAAAAAACAGCAACAGGGTTGATTAACCCACAGGCAGAAGACAATAAATATGCTGTAGGTGTGCCCAGGGGACCCAGAGGACTGCAGCAGGCTGACCGCAAGCCGCAGGGAGCAGGGAGACCGGCCGCGAGCAAGATCCGCCTCCAAAATGGCCGCCGCACGTGGAAGCCGGCGGATACCGCTCGCGGCCAGTACACGCCTGGGGGAAGGGGCGCGTGCACCTCACCCATGCGGCTACCAGGCCGCGAGAGTGAGGAATAGAGAGTCGTGGTCGGCAGGAAAAACTGCGGCAATCCGCCGCCCACGGACCGCGCGCGAGTACCCAGTAAGAGTAGCCAGCAGCAGGGGAGCAAGGGAGGGGAGCTCCCTGGCGGGGAACCAGTAAATAGAAAGGGGGAACCCGCTAGGCACACCACAGGACAGTGCAAACACAGTCAATATTACAGCAATTAAAAACCAAACATGCAAAAGAACAATAATGATGAAACATTCAGAGCAAACAACCAGAAGAGCAGTAAGATACTTAGCTGGTCTCAGGAAGCAGCAAAGAAAGAGGAGGATTGTGGGAGACACAGGCCTTATATAGTCACTTCCTCTGTTATGTGATTGGTTGCCTGTGTACCTATACAGTTTTTTCTTTCATTTTGACAATATTTATATTCCTCTATCTTTGCTGCTGAGGAAATAAAGAAAGAGTTATGCATAATATGAGCCTCCGTGTCTTTAATAAAATCAGGTATTTAGAGAAAGTCCTACTGTTGGTTCAGTGTCAGATAACACAAAGACAATGGATTAATAACAAAAATTAAACAAACAAACAAATGCAGTATGTTCCCAATAATCAAAGATTAAATTACTTTATGTATAAGGGAGGTTGTGGATTATATGAGGGAAGCTAACAGATAAGAGTTTCCATTCATTGCAGAAGTTTTTTGCGGACTTATGAGGAATGTAAAGGACAATTACCCAAGAGAAAACTCCAAAGAAAACACAACTATAGCTGTATTTAATTTCTTTATATAAAATTGGGATTTCAGAATGCAAGGGCCTAACATCACGTAGGAAGAGTAGCCTAACTCATCAAGGGTATTGCTATGTTCATAGCTCTGCACCAGGCTATGTGATTTACGACATATTAATGCAAGCAGGTCTGAGTAAAAACATTAGGAGACACTCAAGACCCATTTTTTTAATGTGTTAAAAATACTAAAACAGTTAAAAATATTATATATGGTATATTTAAAGTTCATGTAACTACTGCTCTTGTACAGATAAACTGCAGCACCAGACAATTTCTCCAATATCAATAAGAGCATCCACCAGGGATGGGGCTTTCTATCTATCTATCTATCTATCTATCTGTCTATCTGTCTGTCTGTCTATGCATCTATCTATCTGTTTGTCTCTCTTGAAGAGTATATTTACTTTCTTCTTTAGAAATCTTCTGGTTGGATAAAAATAAAGAATAAGTGTGGCTGGAAACAATGGTGCTATTTAATATAAAGTGAAATTGTTTTAGCTGCTATGTGCACTTAGTGGGTACTCCAAAAACCACTATACTGTGATAAAGCAAAAGAGAAAAACAAAATACCGTGCAGCAAGTTAGTATAAAGAACTTCCTCACTACTACCCCTTATAATACACACAGGGTATACATGTAAGATAAACAAAAAAAAAAAGGAGAAATGTATAGAGTAGTATTGTACAGTAATGGATGGTACTTTCAAATTAGTGAGTAAAAGGAAAAACTCACATTTTGTAGAGCCTTTTATACTACTCTATATATTTCTTTTTTTGTTTATCTTACATGTATACCCTGTGTGTATTATAAGGGGTAAGTGTATATATTTTTGTACTGTATTATACCACCATTACACTAAGCGCTGCACTTTTACCAAGTAGTGAGGAAGTTCTTTATACTAACTTGCTGCATGGTATTTTGTTTTTTTCTTTTGGTTTATCTTCTGGTTGTTTTCGTGTGCTTGATGTCATCTCATTGACTTCAGTGAATGTTTAATTCAGGAGCTCTAGGGTAAAATAAAATACAAGCCCAGGTTAAGCCAGTCATGGCAGCTGTCAGTATCCTATATTGTTTATCTTGTCCAGAATCAAGCCATGTAGCCCTCCAGTTGCTGCATTTTTCTTGAGTCTTTTATGAGAATGATAATCTCAGCTCTCCAGCAGCATATTGTCAGTAATAAAGATTATCCAGCAGGTGTTGTGGCAGTATACAATGTTGCAAAGTTACAAACAATTTGGCAAACAGACTGCTGTACAAGCACACAATGCAACAAGAGTTGCCGCCCCCCTCCCCCCTTCCCATGTAAGTATTTGTCATTGTTGCTTTACTAGCTTTAGCAATAAAAAAACGTTCTTTTCTTAATGTATACATATCTGAATTGGAATTAGTGCTTCAGTGATCCGGTGATGCATTGAAACTAGTGTTTATGTTCCATGAAGATCTTAATCTGGCTCTGTGTAGGGAAGCAATTTTGGCCATCAGCACAAAGAAATCTGTATCGTGGAAAATCTGGTAAATTTGGCAGCTATAGGGCAAACAGGAAAAGCAGTGGATTTACATGTTACAGAAGTTACAACTACATGGCTTAAACTCAAATCTTTTTTTAATATATTCAACCTGCATGTTTCATTGATACAACTTGTAGTTAAGTCATTTTGTCACTTGCTATACATTTTTTCTAGTGTTATGTTCTGCATTAACATTTCTTATTCTTGTTTGTCTCTGTATATTTCCTCCTGACTTTCTTAGACACTGGACGGAGCTACAGTCTTTATCCCAACAACCGTCACCAGTAATGGCTGTAGAGAATTGGATCTGTGTATGGAAAATCCTGCAGCCTCAGGATCTTTGTGAATTATACAAAGTCCCCTGATGTTGACAATGCCGCTTTAAGGTCAAAATAGCTGAACTGGCAAAATTCTCTCAGTCAGCTATACTTTCAGTTCGGTTAGTTTGGCCTTAAATTTTAAATTCCCTTTGAATTCACTTTAGTAAACAACCCTGGTGTATTTACTGATAATACTGCAAAAGAATAAAAACTGTAAAATACTCTGCCCTGCGACAAGATTTATCATTCAAACAACTCCAAAACTCCATTGATGGGATTAATTTGGCTTTATGTATTTGGGTAGTATATCAAAGTGAATAAAAGGTAGACATGTGCAATTCGTTTCAGTCCGAATTAAAATTCGGATGAATTTCGGCAATTCGTACATTCGGATGCTTGCAAATGTCCAAATTGTCAAAGTGCCAAATTACCGAAGTGACGAATTTCGGAAGTACCGAAGTGCTTTTGATTCCTGAAAATGGGGCAAAACAGTAAACGGGAGGATTAAGAAAATGATGACAGGAATCTAACCCTACCCTTACCCCTAGAGGTAGGGTTAGAGTTAGGGTTGGGGTAGGGTAAGGGTTAGGGGTAGGGGTAGGGGTAATTGGAATGGAATTGCCGAAGTCTCGAATTCCCGAAGTGCCGGTCCCGAATTCCCGAAGTCCCGAATTCCCGAAGTGCCGAATCAAACCGAAGTGTCGAAGTGGCGCATTGCCAAAGCCCCAAATTTCGGAAGTGCAGAACCGAACTGATTTTTTTGCCATGCAAATCCCTAATAAAATGATAAAACTACTAATATTCCATTTGTAATTGTTATAAGTATCATATATATGTGCTGTGATGATGATTGCATAGATATGTTCAACACCACTGTATTGATAGTGGCAACACCTTAAAGAGCGAGTAAAGTCAGTGCCTGCATCTTTTTGCAGTAAATACTATCTTTTTGGAGAAAATGCAGTGTTTACATTACAGCCTATGGAAACCTCAAGTTACCACTTCTCAGATGGCTACCAAAGGTGCTTCCTTGGGTAGTTCTGCACAGTGTGTGCAACACAGACATTCAGTGTCTTCACCCTGTGCATGGAGACACTGAACTTTCCTCATAGAGATACATTGATTCAAGGCCGGCATTTGGCTCGGTCTCTGGCCCGCCTCCTTGGCTGAGATCATCAAAATTGACAATATCAGCCAATCCAATGCTTTCCTATGGGAAAGGATTGTGATTGGCTGAGATCATCACTTCTGATGATGTCAGGTAAGGGGGCAAGTCAGGGACAGAGCCAGGACCAGCAGACTGGAATAAAGGTAAGAATTTACTATATTTAAGTGTGCAAGGGGAGGGGGAGGCAAGGGGGCTAGATAGTGTTTTAATATCATGTTTGTGTTCCTGAACCTATAGTGTTCGTTTAAATCATTTAAATATAAAAAATATTTTAAAATGTCCTAATCATTTCTTATCCCATTCCAATGCAAACGTAAGCCCTTTCAGCAATAAGTGCCCACATATAATCAACACTGCTGAACCTCTTCACTGCCGTGTTCTTTTTGTATACAAAATTGCATAATATACCTTTTAAAAAGGGAAAGCATACCTTAATCATAAGCAAACAACTAGATGTATGTCCAGTAGACCTGTGAACTGCAAGAAAATTTAGCTTGGCTGAACCATTTCTACCAAAAAGAAAGAAACATCCATATGTCAGTTCGGCTTTGCAGAAATATTGGTACTGAAAACCTGATTAGGAAACTAATCAGAGGAACTGTAATGCCACACAAATTGGTCAGTCAGTAAACTGCAAAATATATACATAATATTATGCATTTATATTCCAATACACTAAATGGAGCATATTCCCACCATTTGGTTCACAGTCCATATCCCCCTGCAGTCACCTCCAAAACAGATGGTGTGTTCTAGGTATGCCTCCAATTCCCCTTATTAAATTGCAATAATTAACAGAGGAGCAGTAAAAAAAATCTATATGTATATTCTTATAATCTATATGTTTATTAAATATATATAATAACATAAACTTAGGTTTTGTGACTGATCCTCCTGTTTTCATTCAATTGCTCACTTTAAACATCTGTAAATAAAACCAATCATAATCTTTGGTGCCTGGTGCAGATTTCTGAGTCATGAATCAACATGAACATTGTGTGTTTCATTGGGTTCATGATCCGGGCACTTTTCAACTCGGCCCAAAATCTGGTCAACTCTAATTCACACAAATTGCAGTTTGGGCTCTCTTTTATTAATGGGGGGTGTGATGTTTTAGAGGTTATGTTTTAACTTGGAGATTTATTTCAGAATAATGCATCAGATTTCAGTGTTTAACATACCAATGTGCAAACAATAGAAATCCAATGTACATTGACTCTAATGTACTTGAACATGTTTTAGAATTTATTGTTTTTTTTAAAACATCACTGAAACCAAAAATATATATTTTTTGTAAATCACTTGTAGTCACATGGCTAAACGAAGCTGCCAGTTTGTCTGTCTTACTTAGTTTATGACGTATTGCACAACACATTTTAGTGCATTGCATATCCTGCCTTAAACCATTCTCTGGAAGCTACTGAAAAAAACTCCTTATTAATGTGCTGATTAATCTTATAACCCAGAAAAACAGGTGTCTTTCTGACAGCAGAATGTTGATGGAAGATTATTTTGCAGGATTGTGTTTGTATATACTTGCGTGAATCATTTTCATCATTGTGTTTTTGGCAAAACATGTCATCATTTGTCAAATACACGATGTTTCTTTGTGTTATGTTGTTAATGATACGGAAAAGCCTATTTTCACTGTAAAATGTTATTCCAAAGGCTGCTTTTTCCCACAGGTGGAAAATATATTTTTATGAGCATTTTATTTTTGCAGGACTCCTTAAAGGATATTATAGGAATAAAACTTGTGATGCATTATATTATTCAGTGCTTTCCTCCTTATTTTTCTTCCTTTCTTACATAGTTCCATTCTCTTGTTGGGTCTTTCATATTTTTAAAGGTTTGTCTCTTCCATACCTGTAGTTGCTAAGATGCAGAACAAAATGCAGGTCTCATCTGTTTGCCATAAAGTATGCATTCATAGAGGGCATTTTTCTAGTTCTACACACAGAAAAGAAATGAGGAGACCTTGAGAATATTAGTATGTGTTTCCATGCATCAACAATGCACAATGCCAGAATGATAATAAAAAAAACCCTATAAAAGTATTGTAAGGTGCATAGAAGGGTTTTTTTTGTGTTTTTTTTTAACCAGTCTATATATGACAGTGCTGGGGCCCAATTACATTGCTTCTGTAATTATATTCTTTGGTGTCTAGCTCAGAACAATTTGAGGCTGTTTGGTGTTTGGTGTGCTGGTATTTCTGGCACAGTAGATGACAGTCACTTCAGTGAGTGGGCTCCATGTTATAGTTCTGGCTTCTATCTCAGCAGATGGCCATAAATAAAATATCATATAGCAGAGCTGGATTACACATAAGGCAGTAGAGGTAGCAACCTAGGGCTCGGGCCTAGTGGTTCCCTGTCTATGCCTGGAGCTTTTACAGGGGTTGCTCTGTGAGCCATCAGGGAGATCAAAAGATCTCTCTGCTCAGCCTGCACCCCCTAACTAAACTAAGGGAGTATTGTGTCCTGCACCTCTATCAGGGAAAAACACTTTAAGACCTTCCTTGCGATCCCAGTGTGTCTCAGTGACTCAGAAAGCAGCAGCAGAAGAATGCCAATTGTCTGTCAGTATTTTATGATAACATGCTGCATTCAACTTGCTATCACGTTTCACAAGATTCCCTGTGCCTTTAGAGCTCACACACACACCCAAAACATCAGTGAGCCACCACCATGCTTCACAGTGGGGATGGTATTCTTTTTACTATGCGTCTTTTTTGACTCCTCTCCAAACATAGCGCTTATGGTTGTGACCATAAAGCTCTATGTTGGTCTTGTAACTCCAAATTAGCGTTCCAGAAGCTGTGAGGCGTGTCAAGGTGTTGTCGGGCATATTGTAGCTAGGCTTTTTTGTGGCATTGGTGCAGTAAAGGCTTCTTTCTGGCAACTTGACCATGCAGCTTATTTTTGTTCACGTATCGTCATATTGTGCTCCTTGAAACAACCACACCGTCTTTTTCCAGAGCAGCCTGTATTTCTCCTGAGGTTACCTGCTTTTCTTTGTATCCTGAACATTTTTTCTGGCAGTTGTGGCTGAAATCTTTCTTGGTCTACCTGACTTTGGCTTGGTATCAAGAGATCCTCAAATCTTCCACTTCATAATAAGTGATTGAACAGTACTGACTGGCATTTTCAAGGCTTTGGATATCTTTTTATATCCTTTTCTATCTTTATAAAGTTCTATTACCTTGCTATGCAGGTCTTTTGACAGTTCTGTTCTGCTCCCCATAGCTCAGTATCTACCATGCTCAGTGCATACACATGAGAGCTAACAAACCCATTGACTATTTATACACAGACACTAATTGCAGTTTAAAAAGCCACAGGTGTGAGAAATGAATCTTTAATTGCCATTTTAACCTGTTTGTGTCACCTTGTGTGTCTCTAACAAGGCTAAATATTCAAAGGTAAATCAACTTTTGATCAGGGTCATTTGGGTGATTACTGTTATCATTATGATTTTAAAAGGAGCAAAACAAAAAAGTGATAATAAATGGCTTCATATGATCACTATCCTTCAATAAAATACATGTATTTTGCATGATCATTCATATTTTCAAAATCAATGCCAAAATGTCCCAATTTCTGCCAGGGTATGCAAACTTTTGACCACAACTGTATCTATACCTTTAAATATGTGATCTAAAACTTTATGATTTAAAAAAAAAAAAAAAAAAAAAAAGAGTATATCAAGATATTTTACACATTGTAAGACTTGGACATTATTTCCACCCTGTATTTATTTACCTGTATTAAAGCAGCACAGATATCGCCATGGGTCCCAAATAAGCAAGTGAAATATACAAGTTTGATTATATTACTAAACTTCATCTACTTGCCAGAAAAATAAAAAACAAAGAGTAAAATACATATAACTCAGGATGCAATAACAATGGACTGCATGGAATTAGCATTCACTGACAATTCTATAAATTAATATGAGGTTCTTGTCATAATTTGCCCATTATGCAACCCTGAGCATATCAGACACAGAACAAGCATTGTGGACATAAGATGAATCAATATGCATTATAATTTAATTAGATCCTTTATTTGAATAAATTGGCACTTTATTCTTACACAAAAGCCATGCAGTCTACGCAGTTTAGTACAAAATTAGAAGATACAAGTGGAAACCATGCCTTGGGACAACTGAGTAGCATGTTACATCTCAGGACATTCCCTTTAGAGCAATTTAATTAAACAAGCTTAATTAAATTCTTTGCTCTTACTTGCTTTCACATACAGAATAATATGTGCACCTAAACCAAAGCAAAATGAATTCTTAAAAAAAAACTGTATAGTAATGAGTAAAATTATTTAATGTAAACATTAGGTATGTGTCTATAACCTTTTATGAAATTCAAGATTACATTTTACACTAGATTATCCGTATCTATTAAATATTGCCTTGTTGTTGTTAATATTGATGGCCTAGATTTAAAGATAGCTCTTAACATGTCTAGAAAGCATGTCAAATGTGCGGTCCTGCATACAAGATTAAAGGGAGCCATACATTTGTACAATGCTTTCTGTTAAGGAATATGATACAGTACCCCAAACAACCACACCTTCTCTAATGGCCTCTTATAAAATTATATCTCCTGATGGCCATTCTGCTCCCCACTTTACCACAGCCACCAGCATACAATGTCACCTGTGATCTAAAATATACCAAATTGCATAAATGATAGGTCCACTTGCTTCATATGATATACATAATGGATGTTTTAATATTTTGTTCAAAATAAAATCTTGTTTTCGTTTGCAGACTGTTTTCAGTAGGAATCAGGCAGTAAAAGTACTTTTAGAAGAGTGTCATGGTGTTATCATATGTGGAGCAGAATTAAAGGAACACTGCTTTAGCTTGCTGTAATGCTTTATGTGTGAAGTATGGTCTCTTTTTTCATTTTACTAAATGGGCAGATTTCAAAACTTGATACTCTGATACGTTGATAAATTACCTTTGTTACATAGAAACATAGAATGTGAACCATTCGGCCCATCTAGTCTGCCCAATTTTCTAAATACTCTCATTAGTCCTGGCCTTATAACTAGGATAGCCTTATACCTATCCCACGAATGCTTAAACTCCTTTACTGTGTTAACCTCTACCACTTCAGCTGGAAGGCTATTCCATGCACCCACTACCATCTCAGTAAAGTAATACTTCCTGATATTATTGTGGTAGTTTGTCTTATTTTAAATATAATCTCCTCCTTTACTGTGTTGATTTCCTTTATGTATTTAAATGTTTCTATCATACCCCCCCTGTCTCGTCTTTCCTCCAAGCTATACATCCTTAAGATCATTTAACATTTCCTGGTAAGTTTTATCTAGCAATCCATGAACCAGTTTAGTAGTCCTTCTCTGAACCCTTTCCAAATGATCAATATCCTTCTGAAGAAACGGTCTCCAGTACTGCATACAACACTCCAAGTGAGGTCTCACCAGTGTTCTGTACAATGGCACTTCCCTCTTTCTACTACTGATACCTCTCCCTATACAACCAAGCATTCTGCTAGCATTTCCTGCTGTTCTGTTACACTATGTGTCTACTTTTAAGTCAGCTGAAATAACTACCCCTATATCCCTTTCCTCAGATGTTGAGGTTAGGACTCTATCAAATATTCTGTACTCTGCCCTTGGGTTTTTATGTCTAAGGTACACTTATCCTAATTAAATGTCAGTTGCCACAGCTCTGACCATTTTTCTAGTTTACCTAAATCATTTGTCATTTGGCTTATCCCTCCTGGAACATCAACCCTGTTACATATC
This sequence comes from Pelobates fuscus, assembly GCF_036172605.1. Taxonomy (NCBI): domain Eukaryota; kingdom Metazoa; phylum Chordata; class Amphibia; order Anura; family Pelobatidae; genus Pelobates; species Pelobates fuscus. The sequence goes on from NC_086319.1 coordinate 226,346,427, forward strand.
TTTAAATAATCAGAAAAAAATACCCACTTTACCATAAATATAACTAATACAAATATTAAAGAGAATGGGTCCAAGTACAGATCCCTGAGGTACCCCACTGGTGACAAGCCCATGCTTCGAATATACTCCAGTGACTACAACCCTCTGTTGCCTGTCACTCAGGCACTGCCTTACCCATTCAACAATATTGGAATCCAAACTTAAAGATGGCAGTTTATTGATAAGCCTTCTATGTGCAACAGTGGCAAAAGCCTTACTGAAATCTAGGTAAGCAATGTCTACTGCACCACCCTGATCTATTATTTTAGTTACCCAATCAAAAAAATCAATGAGATTTGTTTGACATGACCTCCCTGAAGTAAACCCATGTTGTCTCTGATCTTGAAATCCATGTGATTTTAGATGTTCAACAATCCTATCCTTTAACATGCTTTCCAATATTTTCCCCACTACTGAAGTAAGACTTACAGGTCTATAGTTACCCGGCTCCTCCCTACTACGTTTCTTGTGAATAGGCACAACATTCACTAATTTCGAATCCATTACACTCCCTGGCTATCAGTCAGACAGCCAACACCTGCTACCACCTGATTGTTCAGCTCTCCGGAGACTTCTAATTGAGCTGCACTGGGAAGTCTGTGATTGGACAGCCACACAAGGTTTGGGTGGGGTTAGAATGGGAGGGATTGCAAAAGCTGCAGACAAGAGTACTGTAGTGTTTGCAAGTTGCTTTTATATATAATCAAATACATACACATTCATTGATAGTATATCTAATACATAAGGCCCAGAGACTACGCAAGGGCCCTGGATTCATGAATTTGTTTGTCCCCATTTATCATTCCTATGTGAAAAATGAAGGGGGGTGCAAACCTGTAACATGTCTCGGGTCTCTGTTCATATATAGTATTTCTAGGAGTACTTTCACTGAGGTCAAAATAACCACATGTGGTTGTATTGCACATGTGCAAGCGTGGGCATTATTGGGATTTAAAAGTACTGGATAGCATTTGAGCCCAAAATAAAAGATGATACACCATAAATATCATCCTTGGTGCTGCAATATAGAAGCAGATCCTTGGTCATGGTGCCCTCCAAGCCTCTGTTTGTCACTGGCCGTCTCCATGCATAATTACCAGATTTTACTAATTACATGACGTAAAGTCATGATTTTATTAAGGACACGGAGGCGAGTATTAGGCTTTATCTCTTTCTTTATTCCTCAGCAGCAAAGAAAGGATATTGATATTTTTTAATATAGCAATAACAAAAAAAACACAAATACCCCTAAGGGTTAACCATGTAACATTCCATATCTGTTAACCAATAGGATCAGTCCTTGTACTATGTCCCTTCATGTGACCTAATCTACTTCCTCTTTCTGACTGGTGCCGAAGCTGAACTCATCAACAGTAAAACTTTTCTCAAACTTGGATAGTCTCCGGTAGAGGGTTCCGATGAGTCTTCCGATAAAACTAGGAGATAGCGGATGATCCTGGTTGTTTCATCACAGTGTTAAGCTGTAGGAGACAGAGAGAGATATGGTAAAATATGTTCGAATATCGTTGTCATGCATATAAGCGATATCCATTCTTTAAAAACAACATTCATATCTGAAACATTCCATTAGATTGTGAATTTACATCAATTATTCTTATATATAACTTTGAATCTGAACAGTCAACCACTCCAACCTGTTTATGAGCAATTGGGTGGGAAATTACATGTATTGCTTACCTTTCGTTGGGCGGGCTAATACTCGCCTCCGTGTCCTTAATAAAATCATGACTTTACGTCATGTAATTAGTAAAATCTGGTAATTTTATTAAAGGACACGGAGGCTCATATTAGGCTAGTTTAAAGCTGTGAAATGACCATAGACGAGATATGTTCTGTTGGACGAAAGTAAAATTCCTTGAACGTCGATTCTCTGGACCAATCAGCTGTGCAGAGGAGGTCTTCCAGTCTACATCCGATGGAGAATGCTTTTGAGGCCATAGCACCTCTAGTAGAGTGTGCTCCATAAACTGATGTGTCGATGTGAGCAGCTGACATTATCCCTTTCACCCATTGTGCCAGAGTTCCTGTGGATACTGGATGATGATTTTTCCTCACTGCCAAGAACAGGTCCGGTGTTGTTGGGTTCCGGACTGACTGGGTCCGCAGTTCGTATTCCCGCAGACATGCCACCGGGCAGAGGTTAGTGTTGTGAGGAAAAGAGGGGTAGAAGACTGAAGTGCTTTTCGACTTCGTACGTCTGGTAATCGTAAACAGAACACCATGTGGGGTGAAGGATCGTGCATCGATATCCAGGGCCCGCACGTCTGATACTCTCTTGCAGGAAATTAAGCACAGGAGCATCGCTAATTTTGCGGACACTTGTTTGAGTGTGAGGTCTGAGTTTGGAGGCCAGTCTTGTAACAGACGAAGGACCGTATTCACATCCCATAATGCCGTGTAGCGAGGTTGTGGTGGCCGTGCAAATTTCATGCCTCGTAAGAGGCGACAAATTAATAAATGTTTCCCGGCCGGGGAGCCTTCCCAACCGTTGTGTCCAGCTGAAATCGCTGACCTGTACACGTTTATGGTGCGGTATGCCAAACCTTGTTCGTAAAGGATAGTCAGGAAGCCCAGCACCTGATTTACAGGAGCACATATGGGATCCACGTGTTGTTCCACGCACCAACTATACCATGTGTTCCAGGCATGAGTATAGGCTCGTCTTGTCCCTGGGGCCCAAGCTCCTGCCAATAAGTCCAAAGTTGCTTGTGAAACGTTCGGCACGGACCAGGGTCCCCTGAGAGGAGCCATGTTATGAGTCTGAGATGGCCTTGCACTAGAAGTGGGTGAGAGTTCCCATCGGGGTCTGACAATAATTCCGTGCCTCCAGGGATCAATCGGGGAAGGTCGATCGACATTTCCATGAGTGAAGGGAACCATGGCTGTGCCGTCCAAAATGGCGTTATCAATACCAACGATGTTCGGGAGCGCTGTAGGTGTAGGAGAGTTCGCGCTATGAGTGAGAAAGGAGGAAAGGCGTATAGCCTGTTGTTCGGCTAATTTTGTAGGAAGGCATCCACTGCCGTGGCGTCTGGGTCCGGTCTCCAGCTGAAGAATGAGGGAAGTTGAGCATTCAGCCGGGAGGCAAAAAGATCGATGTGCATAGGTCCCCAGAGCTGGTGAAGCCTCTGGAATGTTGTGCGATTCAGTCTCCAGGCGCTGTTGTCTCTTAGGTGTCTGGAATTCCAATCCGCTACGGTGTTTGAGAGACCTGGGAGGTATTCCGCCTGTACTGATATGTTGCGACTCAGGCAGAAATACCAAAATTATTTCGCTAGATTTGTGAGCGCAGAAGTATGGAGCAATCGGTCGTGTGTCCGAGGAGACTCCGGAGGGCAAATGACCCGGCTAGAAGTTCCAAGCCGTTGATGTGGAGTTCTTTTTCTTCTGAAGACCATTTTCCACCTGTAGAGGTAGGACCACAACGAGCTCCCCATCCCAGTCTGCTCGCGTCGGATTCTATGACGAGATCCGGAGTTGTTCCGAAGATTGCCCTGCCATTCCATGCTTCCATGTGTTGAAGCCACCATGCCAGTTCCTCTTTTGCCGCGCAGTCTAGAGGTATAGAATCGGAATAGGGTTGATGCAAGTGTAGGTGGGTGGTTTTGAGTTGTTGCAGGGATCTGTAATGTAGTGGTCCTGGGAAGATCGCTTGTATAGAGGCGGCTAACAGTCCAATTATCCTGGCTAGTTGTCGGAGGGTTAAGACCGGTCGTGTCAACGTCCTCCGGATTTCCTTCTTGATAAGTTTTACCTTCTTGGTAGGTAGACTGAGTGTTCCTTGAATTGCGTCTATATCGAAGCCCAGGAACTCGATCGAGTGGGAGGGTTGCAGGATCGATTTGTCCCAATTGATTAGGAAACCCAGATTTTGCAAAAGGGTTAGCGCCCAGGATAGATGTTGGGTCAGGAGTTGGGTGTCCAGGGCCATGATCAGCATGTCGTCGAGGTATATGATGAGTCGTACACCTCTGCTGCGAAGGAGAGCGACCACCGGCTTCAGCAGCTTGGTGAAGCACCACGGGGCTGAAGACAGGCCGAAAGGGAGGCAGCGGAAACGCCACATAGTCTGTTCCCATCGGAATTGAAGTAGGTGGTGACATTCCTCGGCAATCGGTATTGTGAGGTATGCATCTTGAAGGTCCAATTTTACCATCCAGTCTCCCAATCTTAGCAAGTCCCGTAGGCAGTGTATCCCTTCCATCTTGAAGTGATGGTATGTGACAAAGGTGTTGAGAGGCCGTAGGTTTATTACTGGTCTGGTGCCCCCACCTTTCTTGGGTACTAGGAAGATGTTGCTTAGGAACCCGGGGGCGGTAAGTGAGACTTTGTATATCGCACCTTTCTCCTCTAGTGTGCGAATCTCTTTTGACACCAGATGTTTGTCTCGTGGGGAAAAAACAATCCGATGTGGCAATGAGAGTTGGATTGGTTGTTGTGTGAATTCGATGTGATAGCCAAGAATGGTCTCTAGGACCCAGGCATCTGAGGTTAGGTTGTGCCAGGCCTCTTGAAAATGAAACAATCTGCCCCCCACCTGTGATAAGGAATGGGTGTGTAAAGAGAAGTGACTCACCATAAGGCCGGCGGCCATAGGAGGATCCCCTGGTTCCACGTGGGTGCCATGACCTGCCCCTGGTCGGGAAGAACGGTGATTGTGTCCTTGGTTCGGGCGGGTGGAAACGTGTTGTGGCGGAGCCTCGATAGCCCCGGAACGGAGTCCGGGAGGGGCGGCCGGACAGACGGCCCCGCTGTCTGCCGGCCCCACCAAAAACCTTTTGCGAGAACACTCGCTTCATATTATGTTGTGCCTTATCCAGTGCCGTAAACGTGCTGACGTAATTGCCCAGGGTTTTAACAAAATCGTCACTGTGTGCCAGGCTCGGAGATTGCCAGGTGTACTAGCTTTGGCTCAATCTTCATTAATATGGCTTTACGCCGTTCTGTGGCCAACGCGGTGTTGGCATTTCCAATCAGGCATATGCCCCTCTGAATCCATCCTCGGATGGCCATTAAGTCTATTGGGGTCCCCCCCGTAAGGGCTGCTTCGACCATGTCGAAGATTTTAGTTATAGGCCCGAGTATGTCCAGGGTCTTGTCCTGGCAATGCTTAAGGGAGTAATCCAATCCCTTTTTGGCCCTCCATCCTGACTTACCCAGGAACTGAGCGATCTTGGGATCCACCTCGGGTGTCGCGCAGGCCATGTCTGGGACAGTGGGGCGTGGGCATTCCGCCCTCAGTTTGTTCCTTGTGGCCTTGTCGAGGGGTTTCCTCACCCTGGTCGCTATGTAAATAGCCACATGGTTTGTGGGGTACCAGTCCGCTGAGCGCGGATTGTGCAAGGTGTCAGGGTCAAAGAGGGGTTCCCCTTGGGGGTCTAACACAGCGGATTCCTCCGTCTCTTGCTCAGCGTCCAGCGCTTGTGGCGTGGCTTTGCCGTGTTCGGGGGATGAGTCATCTGAGTAGACTGGGTCGATGTTATCGGACCCATCTGATACCTCCTCTGAGTCCGAATCAGAGTCGGACGAATCAGGTAGGGCTTTTGCCCTCTTCCAACTCCGCACCGTTTTTGCCCGGCGGGGGCTCTTTTCCGTGGGAGCACCACGTCATCAGTCTCAACAGGGCGCAACCTGTCCGTCTTACTATTTTTGGAGGCAGCACCTGGTAGATGGTGCGATTTGCAAGTCACCTTGCGGCCGCTAGGGACCACTGGCTTGCTATCAGAGGATATAGGGGGTGTAGAGCCCGGGTGTTGGCTGGATGCCCTTATAGCAGAGGAGATAGAGTGGGACAGGGTGTCCGACATCACCCCCATGGCATTATATATGGCCTGTGTCACTGACTTATTCATCGTAGCATCCAGGAGCGCCTGGAACTCCTCTGAGTTTACGTGCTCCTGGGATGCATCCCCAAATCCCCCAGTGGCAGCAGTGTCTGTAGACTGGGCTGCTGTAGTACGCTTGCTGGGCTTAGTAGAAGTGGGGGGGGGGGGGTGACAGTCAGTTTATCAGCAGGGGACTGCATACTGGTCAGAATATGTAATTTTATACAATAATTCACTAACAGCAGAACTGTCACCAACGGACAGATGCACACTGACACCACTGCAGTGGTTTATGTATTTTAAACTAATTGGCTGAACGCTGTATACAAGTATACAGGCAGCTATGGCAAGGCACAGGCTATTGAGGCACAAATTCGCTAAACGGCACAAATAATATGGTAGCTTACCGAGTGTTCCCTCAGGAATGACTCCTGGGGGCACCGGTAAGCTGCCTGACAACACCCCTAGCCAATCAGCTCGCGCCCCTCCCTGACAGAATGGCGCGAGCGAAAAGAGCGGCAAATTTGCCAAACCCAAGATGGCCGCCGCGATGCGTGAGGGCGCACTGCGCATGCGCGGACGGTCTGAATGGCGGTCAGAGTAATAGCCGACCTTCTGGCGGCTAGGAGATTCGTTCCGACCCGGGGAGGTGAGGGGGGGGCGGGAGGGGGGTGCCTCGGGGTCCCGAGAGCGTCCCCCACTCGGTGGATAGTGATGGAAGGAAAACGGGTTATAAACAACTCGAAAAGGCAGTGCAGGATATGGCTTGCCCCAAGGGAGAGGCAAGTACCCTGCACGGAGGACAGATGGAGCGAACACAGAAAAACACAAGTAATATACAACTACAATAAAAGGCAAATTTTAAACATTAAAAGTACAGTAAATATAACAAGTTTTCAGAGCTTAAAAATTATGTGGTACTTAGCTGAGGCAGCAGCAAAGAAAGAGGAAGTAGATTAGGTCACATGAAGGGACATAGTACAAGGACTGATCCTATTGGTTAACAGATATGGAATGTTACATGGTTAACCCTTAGGGGTATTTGTGTTTTTTTTGTTATTGCTATATTAAAAAATATCAATATCCTTTCTTTGCTGCTGAGGAATAAAGAAAGAGATAAAGCCTAATATGAGCCTCCGTGTCCTTTAATAAAATCTTCTCTCATTTGCTGGGGCTTGGCTGAGTTCCTAATCAGTTATCCCATCTATGATCCAATATCATCACTTCAGTTGAATTGTTTCTTAATATAAGTTTATTTGCAAGTCCTGTGATAAATTCTCTTTTCAAGAACTTTTACTCTAAATAATTCTGCTATTAAATTTGAGCAACCAGGTACCCACATTGGCTGCCTTTATTTGAAAAAAATCATTTGTGCCTTCCTTCTGTGGATATCATGCCCTCGTATGCTCAATCGCTGACAAATTTTATGAAGTTTAAGGTGCTTAACTTTTACGATTCACTGTAAAGTTCCTTGATTAATCAAAATGATTTACAGCTACATGACATGCAGTCAATCAAAATAATGATAAAACTATCAGAATTTTGTTTTGAAAAATGCAAGTATATCATCCAGAATATCACTATTTGGCATTATATTGATAGATTTGCTGATCTTAAATCAAGTGTTTGATTAAAAATAAATAAAAGAATAAAAAAGACATATTTCCTAGTTTTCTTGACTATATTTTAAAAAGAGTTACTATTATTAGGATAAATGTTTGTAGGAAATGTGAGATAATCTGAAATTCAGAATGTAGTTTATTTTGTAAGAATATAATTCTCTTTAACTGGTGCTGAAATCTTATATGTTTAAAACAATTGCAAAATTTCATATGCAATTTAAATATTTTACATTATTTAGATTTTACTACCATAAAACTAGGCAAATAAACAAACGTTTCTTGTTTTATCTTTCTTACATATTCTGAAAAAAAATGACTACCCATTAGAGAGTAAATTCATATTTTACACACGTAATAAATGGACAACATACAGTGAGGGAAACAAGTATTTGATCCCCTGTTGATATTGAACGTTTTCCCACTGACAAAGAAATGAGCAGTCTATAATTTTTATGGTAGGTGTATTTTAACAGTGAGAGACAGAATAACAACAACAACAACAAAAAAATCCAGAAAAACGCATGTCAAAAAAATGATAAATTGATTTGCATGTCAATGAGTGAAATAAGTATTTGACCCCTTCGACTTAGTACTTGGTGGCAAAACCCTTGTTGGCAATCACAGAGGTCAGACATTTCCTGTAGTTGGCCACCAGGTTTGCACACATCTCAGGAGGGATTTTGTCCCACTCCTCTTTGCAGATTCCCTCCAAATGATTAAGGTTTCAAGGTTGACTTTTGGCAACTCAAACCTTCAGCTCCCTTCACATTTTCTATAGGATTAAGGTCTGGAGACTGGCTAGGCCACTCCAGGACCTTAATGTGCTTCTTCTTGAGCCACTCCTTAGTTGCCTTGGCTGTATGTTTTGGGTAATTTTCATGCTGGAATACCCATCCAGAACCCATTTTCAATGCCCTAGCTGAGGGAAGGAGGTTCTCACGCAAGATTTGACGGTCTATCATCCCTTTGATGCAGTGCAGTTGTCCTGTTCCCTTAGCAGAATAACACCCCCAAAGCATAATGTTTCCACCTCCATGTTTCATGGTGGGGATGGTGTTCTTGGGGTCATAGGCAGCATTCCTCCTCCTCCAAACACGGCGAGTTGAGTTAATGCCAAAGAGCTTGATTTTGGTCTCATCTGACCACAAAACTTTCACCCAGTTCTCATTTGAATCATTCAGATGTTCATTGGCAAACTTCAGATGGGCCTGTATATGTGCTTTCTTGAGCAAGGGGACCTTGCGGGCCTGCAGGATTTCAGTCCTTCACAGCATAGTGTGTTACCAATGGTTTTCTTGGTGACTATGGTCCCACCTGCCTTGAGATCATTAACAAGATCCTCCTGTGTAGTTCTGCGCTGATTCCTCACCGTTCTCATGATTATTGAAACTCCATGAGGTGAGATCTTTCATGGAGCAGCAGACCAAGGGAGACTGACAGTTATTTTGTGTTTCTTCCATTTGCGAATAATCCCACCAACTGGTACCACCTTCTCACCAAGTTGTTTGGCGATTGTCTAGTGTGGGTCTACAATCTTGTCTCTGACATCCTTAGACAGCTCTTTGGTCTTGGCCTTGGTGGAGAGTTTGGAATCTGATTGAATGATTGATTGCTTCTGTGGGCAGGTGTGTTTTATACAGGTAACGAGCTGAGATTGTAAAAGAGTGCTCCTAATCTTAGCTCATTACCTGTATAAAAGACACCTGGAAGCCAGAAATCTTGCTGATTGGTAGGGGATCAAATACTTATTTCACTCATTGACATGCAAATCAATTTAGAACTTTTGTACCATGCGTTTTACTGGATTTTTAAAATTTATTCTGTCTCTCACTGTTAAAATACACCTACCATTAAAATTATAGACTGATCATTTCTTTGTCATTGGGCAAACGTTCAAAATCAGCAGGGGATCAAATACTTTTTCCCCTCACTGTATTCATTTAACCACACAATTTACAGGTACATGCGAGACTCCTAAAACATTTCAATTTGCTAAAAAATGTATGTGTAAAGCAGTGCCGTCACTAGGGTTGGTGTCACCCAGTGCTTTAACTCACGGTGTCACCCCAATCCCCTTAATAATCATTTAAAAAAAGTTTTATTACTACTTGTAAATCATAACTCCCATCAGGGCTGGAGCAACGATTTTTGCAGCCCTCGGCAAGCAAAAATTTGCTGTCCCCTCATATGCTCTGCCCCATAGGCATGCGCACAGGGTTTGCCGGGTGTGCCTGGGCACACCCTAATCCCCGCGGCCCGTGCTACGTGCCTCTATGCTATGTGCCTCTAAAAGATCTCCCTCACCGCACCACAGGCAGGGAGGGTGGCAGGAGAGGACCCGGGGAGCTCTAGCCAGGAGCACCGCTGGATTCCTCTTGCGAGGTCGGAGCGTTGCCACGCCCCCCTCCCTCCCTACAAAAGGTAAGAAGGGAGGGGGGCTACTAACTAAATGGTCCCCCCACCCACACACAATACACACAAACAGCACCCACACACAACACCCTTACACAGCACATACTAACAGCACCCTCACACATACAGCACCCACACACACACACACACACACAGCAGCCTTACACACACACAAACACACTAACAACACCATCACACTAACAGCACCCTTACACACACACAACACCCTTACCCATACACACACACAGAACACACTAACAGCACCCTCACACACACACACACAGCACCCCTACACACACACACACACACACACACAAACAGCACCCTCACACACACACAGTGCCCTCACACACACACTAACAGCACCCTCATACACACACCACCCTCACAAACACACACATCACCCTTATATACACACACAGTGCCCTCACACACACTAACAGCACACTGCCAGTCTGGGGGCCCTGAGGTGCCACCCCCCAGAAAGTGCCACCCAGGGCAAATGCCTTGTTTGCCTCAGGGTAAACACACCCCTGCTCACAGCACCCTTACACACACACACCACCCTCACAAACACACACACACACCGCACCATCACAGCACCCTTACACATACACAGCACCCAATATGTGTGTGTGTGTATATATATTGTGAAGAATCACCATCCATGCATTCGGTACTCTCCCTCCCTGCTACTTTGTTTGTGGAATCCACTACCTTTTATTGTTAGCTATTTTGTTGTATAGCTATTTTATTGTATAGCTATTTTACCGATCGAGAACCACAATTAGTACGTAGAATCCTGTGTTATTACACTAACCGCAAGCTAATTGAGCGCTCCTGGGTGGCCGCTATTTCGGGACACGAACACATGGCGAGAACAATGGATGGCGGCCATCTTAAATTCCCGAACGGCCGGCCAGCAGGACTTAGGCATCGTGCTATTTTCGGCATGGCTCTCCAGCAATCCCCGGTCCCCATGGAAGTCCCGTCTGACCCATTTCCACGAATTGTACATGAATGGCGTTCGGGAGTTTCAAACTACCGAACGATGGGGGCACTCTCATGTAACCAGCTACATTACATCTATGGGGGTTTTCATGCAAGTTTCATCCGAACGGACACCGTCTCGCACCACTGAAGCCGGTCAAACTTCCATACGGTATAACTCCAAAACTACCAAACGGATTCTCACGAAATTTGGATATGTTGCTCACATCACCCTCAGCTACCTAGGGATATGGTATATATTGATATGTTATGCATAAAGCATGTTTTTAATAATTGTGATTTGCAAACAATTTTTAACTTTTCTGGCCACTAGGTAATTGAGTTTGATAAGTGCTCAAACCCAATTATCTAGCCTGGCCCAGAGGAGGAGTTATGTACTGTGTAAATTGTGTGCCATGTTTCTCAGTAAATCAGACTTGTTCCAGCATTAAGCCTTGGCTCATGTGTGGATTATTCGGTGATACCAGCGATTTATTACTCTGTGGATTACTTGGCGGTTTTATTTTATGGGAAGTAGGGAATGCTTGACGGAGTAAAGGATTATACAGTCACATATATATACATATATACGCGGAGTGTGTGTTTGTGCTTTAGGGTGCACACCCTTATGCAATAAGCTGTGCACGCCTATTCTCTGCCCACCATGTGACATCACAATGCCACACCCATATAATCTGCCATATGAGTTAACGCCAGTCTCTTTTCTCTGTGTGTTTACATTAAAAAACCTGCAAGAACAGGCTGTGACGAAGTGCCCTTCGCCACTTGGTCTTGGAGAGGCCTGCTTGCCAGCCTCTTGCCTTGTGACTATGGCCCCTGGGAGATGCCTTTTCAAAACATTATTTGGGCTTATGGGATTTTGAAACACTTTTTCTGCCTCTTTGATTCCATGGGAGAATGTGCCTCGTCCCCTCACCCTTTCCTGTCCCATTGCTCTCCAGCAGGGTGTTGTCCCAGGGACACTGCCAGATCAGTTGAAACTGGCTGATTTGTCCCTCCTCAATCTCTCATCAGCCCTTGCTAAACTTTAACCCCATGGCGATTTTATTCTGTTCGTGGGATCTGAGAGCTGAACGGATATATTGAACACTCAGATCCAAGCTATCTGGGGATAGGTTGAATGTGGGGGTTCTGTTCAATATAATAGGAATTATGTATTTTTAGGTATTTTTAAGTTTTGGAGTGTAAGCAGGAAAGCCATGCTTGCAGTTGGTCAAATAGGACTTCCACCTAACTTTTGAACCACTGGACTAAATGGTATGATTTTTGGATATGTTTGTATATGGGGTATGCTGATTTCGAATATTTTATTAATATGGCATGTATACTTTTAAAGTTATAAGATTTGTATAAAAACTGTATTTTCCTGCCTGTGATAATTACGTTAGCCCATTGTGTACAGTAATTCTATCACAGGCAGAGTGGAGGATTTTGCTGGAATGAATAGGAATGTTTAACTGTATTATACGTGTTTGATTGGCTGTTCCACAAGACCATGTGGGTGGTAACCTTGTGGAAAAACCTGCATAAAAGAAAGTCCTTTGGTGCTTATTAAACAGATCTTCTTGACCCTCAACACATAGTCTTGTCTCATGATTGAAAGGGACAGCTATATTCACACTGGAGATTGCTATACCTTGTATACTCCCTTTAGCTTTCATCACTTAGCTCTTCTAAGAGCTGTTCCTGATACGCTCTCCTGGAGGAGAGGTCTTCCCCACACAGACCTGGATGTCGGAGGTTCATAAAGGGTGGAAGGAAGAGGTCTTTCCCACACGGTCCTGGAAGACAGAAGCTGATCCAGGGTGGAAGGAAGACGGTAAGACTACCAGTTAAGCTACGGTGGTTGTGGATTCTGCGGTGGTTGTGGTGTCCAGTGCGATGCTTGTGGTCCTCGGCGCAAACTAGGAAGCGTCCATCAACGGAAGGTACTTGGTCGAAGTACGGGTGATCTGTTACACAGGCTATTGACACCAGAACCACTACATAAAGCCGTTGTGGTTCTGGTGACTATAGTGTCCCTTTAATGTAAATTAGAGATTAGTGAGACTAATTACCACCAGATGAGGACAAGAGGTTGATGATGGGCTCAGGCTGCAATCTGGCTCTACTGGTTAGGTGTAGGGGTTGTTTCTAACTCTGCTCACAAAAAATCAATGAACAGGAAGCAGCTCCATTTTTTGAGGCCCCTTACACAGCTCAAGGTCTGGGCCCCCAGGGCCTGACCATGAGTATGCCTACAAGGCCCAGCCTTAAGTCCACCTACATAGCCCACACCTGAGTTCGCTTAAAGGCAGTGGAGTATATGTGTGTAGGGGATATGTTATGTGTTATTGTACAGGATGTAATGTGTGTGTGTGTTAGGGAATGTAGTGTATAGGAATACTAGTTTGTGTACGGGATGTAGTGTGTGTGTGTGTGTGTGTAGTGGATGCAGTGTGTTGGTGTGTATAAGGCGTGTTTCTGTGTGTGTGTGTGTGTGTGTGTGAATAAGGAATGCATTGTGTGAATGTGTGTTTGTATGTGTAAGGGATGCAAGGTGTGTTTCTGTTTATGTAAGGGGTGCATTAAGTGTGTGTAAGATGCATTGTGTTTATGTGTGCGTGTATGAGAAGCAGTCTGTGTGTGTTATTAAGGCATACATTGTATGTTTTTGTATATATGGGATGCATTGTGTGTGCAAGGGCTGCATTGAGGGTGTGTGAGGGATGCATTGTGTGTGTAAAATTCACTGTATGTTTCGGTGTGTGTAAGGATGCATTGTGTGTCTCTGTGTATGTATAAGGATGCATTGTGTATGTGTGTAGTGTGAAAGAGAGGGTTTGTGGCCCCTCTGTGTGCCTTTCCCCTCCCACCCCCAGGTCCCTCTGTGCATCTCCCTTCTGAGCATCTCTGTGTGTCTGTGTGTCCCTTAGTAAACGTCCCTCCCCTCCTGTCCCCTGCATCTCTGTTCCTTAGTGATCTCCCCCCCTTAGTGCTCTCTCCTGACCCCCTTTCCCTTAGAGTTCTCCTTCCTCCCCTGTCTCTTAGTGGTCTCTCCTCTCCCCGTTAGAGATTAGCAGTCTGTGTGTTTTCAACTGTTCTGATATTTTATTTGTTCTTGTGGTAACTAGGATACTTGCTGGATTTCATCCAGTCATTTCCTACTATATATATTCCTATAGCTATATTACTATAACATTATAAATGCAATCCTGTATTCCTAGTGCTATATTGCCCCCCTTTCATTTGCCATAAAAATGTTTTTGTTTTTTCATTTTACTTAGACTTTTCCTGTGCCCAGACTCTTTCAGCATGTCTCCCGCATCATCATTAAGGAGGCATGGCTTACTCCAGTGATGGCCCAATCCAAAACTCCTCATAAAGCACTGGGGTCCTTGAAGGGTTAAACATACAGGACCACTACACTCAGAACCCTTCATTGAGATTCAGTGTTTGTCACGATACCTAGTGACCCAACATGCAGTGTGTCTATGACAATACATGTGACAACATATAACGGCCCTTAGAGTTGCTGTGTTTAACGTTGTTAGAAATAGAATGGTCAGGGACAAGCCGAGTCAGGCAAACCAGAAATCAGGGAAAAGAAATACCAATAGCCATGTCCGAGGATTACAGAATGGAGATAAGTCAGAATAGCCAAGATCAATAAACTAGAAACACAGAAAATACACAAACAAGCACAATTGGGAACCAAAAGAGAATCAAAACAGGGCAATGATCCTTGCCCTATGGTGCCCTGTGGCTTTAATCATATAGCCACGCCCCAAAAACATTTGAATGTGCATGTTTTGGTGGGCCACAACGTCATTTGCGTCATGACTTCGACACGTGCGCACCACGTCGTAAAAGGGGCAGAGCTACAGCGGCCGGCGTTTGAACCGCTAAGAAGAGGAGAGGGACTATGGAAACAGCCTGGGCTACAAAAGGTACTGTGACACATTGGCGGATCCAGAAGCTAATCTCAGGAGGGGCACTGGCAGATCATTTAAAGAAACAATCCAGGCACAATAACCACTACAGCTCTCTGGCGCCCTCCCAGAGTAAGTAGTCAAACTGTTTAAAAAACTGTTTGATAACTTACCCAGGGTCTGCCGGGATAGGCACAGTAGTGTGCATGTGTGTGAGGGGTGTAGTGTGTGTGAGTATCACAGTATGTGTATGTGTATGGAGGGGCAGTGTGTGTGCATGGGGGGGGGTCAGTGCGTGTGTAAGAGGGGTGCAGTGTATGTATGGGGTAGCAATGTGTTTGTGTGTAAAGGGTGCAGTGTGTGTATTGGGAGCAGTGTGTTCGTGTGTAAGTGGCGCAGTGTGTGTATAAGGGGGCAGTGTGTTTTTGTTTGAGGGGAGCTGTGTGTGTATTGGGGGCTATGTTTGTATGGGGGGGCAGTGTTATTTATATCTCCTAAAACAGGCAGTGTAAGGTGGGGGGGCAGTGAGTGTAAGGGGGCGCAGTGTGTGTAAGGGGGGCTGTGTGTGTAAGGGCGGGCTGTGTGTGTAAGAGGGACTGTGTGTGTGTATGGGGGATGTGTGTGTAAGGGGGGACTGTGTGTGTAGGGGGGCTGTGTGTGTAAGGGGGCTGTGTGTTTGTGTGTGGTGCAGTGTGTATGGGGTTATAGTATGTGTGAGGCAATAGGGGGGCAGATTAATGATATATGTTGTAAATTATTACAAAAAATATAGTTAAAGGGACACTATAGTCACCTGAACAACTTTAGCTTAATGAAGCAGTTTTGGTGTATAGAAGATGCCCCTGCAGCCTCACTGCTCAATACTCTGCCATTAAGGAGTTAAATCCCTTTGTTTATGAACCCTAGTCACACCTCCCTGCATGTGACTTGCACAGCCTTCCGTAAACACTTCCTGTAAAGAGAGCCCTATTTAGGCTTTCTTTATTGCAAGTTCTGTTTAATTAAGATTTTCTTATCCCCTGCTATGTTAATAGCTTGCTAGACCCTGCAAGAGCCTCCGGTATGTAATTAAAGTTCAATTTAGAGATTGAGATACAATTATTTAAGGTAAATAACATCTGTTTGAAAGTGAAACCAGTTTTTTTTTCATGCAGGCTCTGTCAATCATAGCCAGGGGAGGTGCGGCTAGGGCTGCATAAACAGAAACAAAGTGATTTAACTCCTAAATGACAGTGAATTGAGCAGTGAAATTGCAGGGGAATGATCTATACACTAAAACTGGTTTATTTAGCTAAAGTAATTTAGGTGACTATAGTGTTCCTTTAATGTCCCCCCTCCCTTTGTACCTTTGTTGAGGGAGGGGGAGACATTGCTTTCTTCCCATCCCTGGTGGTTCTAGTGGTGAGAGTGAACTCTAACCTGCAGCTCAGGGTACAGAGTTTACTCTGGCGAGCACGGCAACGCTCCGTGCTCGCGAGAGGAGAACCAGGCGGAGCTGCAGGTAAGAGCTCTCCTGATTTCTCTCTCTCCCTCCCCTGCCAGCCGTCTAGCAATGTGCCTGTGGGCAAGGGAGGGAGATCACTGATCTCCTCTCCGGTCCGTGAAGGCAAACAACAGGGCTGGCGCCTGGATAGCGCCAGACCTGCATAGACCGGCAGGGGAGACCCTCAGCCTCACTACTTTCTTGGGGGAGGGGGCAAAAGCCCCGTTCCTTTTCCCCCCTCCCCCTCCCCCACCGGATACGCCACTGCTTTGACAGTGGTCTGGCTGAATACAGTGGTCCTTTCAGTAGATCATTAAAGCACAAATCACATAAGGTAGGAAGAAGTCACCAGGATCCAAAATGTTCAGTGTCCAGGCATCCCATTCAGGAGAGATACAACATATTCATTTTAATGTTAAGCATCTTTATTTATTTTGAATTGCAGAAAAATACACTGTAATGAATAGCTTCATTGAACAATTATCTGGACAGGTTCAATAAGACTAAATTCTATTTCCCATGTTTATTCTTCCTTAGTTTTTGGAGTTTTAAATTCCTATCAAAGAATGTAAATAACTATAAAACATTTAAGATTTCCAAAGTATTAAATGCTAACTGCTACAGATTCAAGGTATTCAAGCATAAATTGCATATTCTGTTTATTCAGGAATCATAGAAGAATCAAGGTAAATCTTACTCATAATTTTATTTGCTAATAATTTTTACATGAATAACAGATGACGGCTAATACAGTTCAACATATCAATTAGTCAAACAAGAGGCTCTGAGGACACACAGAAAATGCAGCGTATCTCAAAATATTTCAAAACTCATGGGAAAACACATATTACTGCCAAGAATATAAACTTTAGAATTACACTAATTATTTTCAAATAGAGTGCAAGGATTGTTTTTGTTTCATTCGAACACAGTATGCCATTTACTAGAAATATTCAAAGCACATGTTCAACCTAATAACTGAGTAAAAAAAATATATTACAAAGGAAATCTATAATTGATTTGGGTATTCATTTTTTTGTTTGTTTAGTTTTTTTTTGTTTGTTTGTTTCTTTAGTGTTTATTCAACCAAAATACCAAAAAAACATTTGTGAGGTCAGGCACTGATGCTACACTAAAAGGTTGGTGTTCGAATTCATCCTAAATATGTTCAGTGGTTAAGATCAGGGCTCTGTTCAGGCCTCTCAAATTTCCCTACACCAAACTCACTTAACCAAACACCTCCCAACATTTCACATGGACAAAGAGGGACACTTTAATTTTAGGAGAGCGAGTCAGGGTGTGGAAAGGGGAGGGGCTAGTCTTGGAAATTTTTGATGATTTACGAATAACAATTTATTAAAAGAAAATGTAGTTTATAACAATAACAATGTATCTTATTTACACAGATTGATTTCTAAACTCATGTACGGTATTTTAGTTTAAAGATACATTACTGTGAGCACTATCGCTCTGGAGCTTTGGAACAATATGAAGCTCCTAGAAAAGAGGGACATTAGGACCAAAATGAGTGTCATCGGTATTTGGGCCCAAAACAAAGACTTAACCTCCTAAATAGGGACACATGGCAGATATGTAACTATGTTTTCATGGACCTTACTTTGTGCAGAGGAATACAACCATGCTGGACAGGAAAGAGTCCTCACTAACTGTTGCCACAACGTCACAAGCACCCAATTGTTCAAACTTTGTTTGTATTGTGTAGCATTAGGGCAAATCTTCACTGGAACTGAGGGCCTAGGGCAAACCTTGAGAATCAGCCTCAGATCATTATTCTTATTCTACCAAACTTTACAGTAGGCACTGTACATTCAGGTAGCCTCTTTCCATCAGACATTTAGATATTGAAGCATGACTCAGCACTCCAGAGAACACATTTTCACTGCTACAGAGTGCAATTCTGGTATGTTTACCACCACTCCAGCTGATGCCTGGCATTGCCATGTTTATGTGAGACTTGTGTAAAGCTGGTTGACCATGGAAACTCAGTTCCTGTGATGATGTTGCTTCTCGAGGCAGTTTGGCACTCTGTTGTGAGTAATGCATGCATCAGCCCTTGGTGAACTTCTCTATAAATATGCATGGCCAACCACTTTGTGTTTGGGCTGTTCTTGCTCCTAAATTGATAGTAATAGTAGGACAGTTCACAGATGTAGTAGGACAGATGTAATAGGGCATTTCACATACTGACTTGTGGAAAGTGGCATACTATGACTGAGGTCACTAAGGTCTTCAGTACAATCTATGGTATTATTGATGTTTGTCTATAAATATTTCATGGCTGTGTGCACATGTTAGCAATGGATGTGGCTGAAACATCTTAAGGGCAGTAATTAGTGAAGGTCCACATACTTTTGCCGATATAGTGTATTTGCAATTGGAAACATACAACAGTTTAATACACCATGTTACAAAGCAGGTATAAAACATCTTCAGTAGGTAGATCTCCGCTCAAGTGTAGGACACTCTTTACCTTTTGCCTTCATCTGTTTATCTTGTACTGTCTTTTTCACCATTGTACAGTGCTGCAAAATATTGACGTGACAGTTTTTTTGCCATACTCCAAACTAGTTGAACTCATACGTTCAATAACATACCCCAATTTAGTCATATTCACCTACCCAATCACACACCCCAAACTAGTTGTATTCATCTATCCGAGCACATACACCAAACTAGCTATATGCACCCATCAATTCACATACCCCACACTAGCTGTATGCATACCCATACAAGAGTTCAGGAGGATTGACAAGATTGACAGATTGGCTAGTAATGTAGGCCTCTCACAGCAGAATTGCATGGAGCTGAAGCTCAACCTACCCCTATGTTATCTTAACCCTACCACTGGCTGCAGAAACAGTGAGTGGAGAAAGGGTTGAAATATACATAAAAAGAAAATAGAAAATATTAATTTAAAACACCAAGTAATACAAATATAGTATGTATTTTATCACGTAAATCTTTATGTTTTAATTATCGGGCTATAATATTCTTGTCTATTCATTGTATTAGTTTGTCTTAGAAATTACTATCTGCATGTAATTTCAGACTCACCGAATTGTGCAAAATAATTTGAGCCTCATTTGCAGACAGATAGTGGCTAATTCTGTTGTAGCTGAGCATTTCCAAATTTCCATAGTTCTGTCTTGTGAACAATGTCTGGAGTTAGCATTCTGTATGGTCCTAGATTCGTTTCGGTAATCCATATAAGGGCATTCAGAAACCTGTTTTTATGTTGTAACGGAGCTTCCTGTACCCCGGTTAGGTATCTCCGCCGACGGATGCTCCTAGTGCTTACCGAGGGTTCCAAGCACTTCTCCAGACACCATAAGTACTGCAGACCCCACGAACCGCCGCAGCTTGGTTGGGGTCTCGCTGTCTCCTACCCACCCTGGACCTACAACCAGTTGGTGAACCTCTCTTCCTTCAGAGAGCGTAGCAGAAACAGTTCTTACAAGAGCTAGTGATTATCCAAGGGAGTATGATGAGCATAGCAATCCCTTGTAGTGATCTAGCAATTTCCCCCAATAAGAGACATGACTCTAGATTGAGGGTGAAGTAGAAGTGAAAGGTTAATGGTACAGGTTGGCTTTATATACAATTCCTCAGGCTAGAGGCACACCCCCTGGACCTGATGGAGCACCGCATTACAAACTGTGCAGACCAATAAAAACAAGGTAACAATGAATGACACTCCCACATAAGTAAACAATCCCTCCTCTCTGCCTGGGATATAATTAAGGTAGTTAATGCATTTACTTAAACACTCTAGTCACCAGAACAACTACAGCTTATTGAATTTGTTCTGGTAAGTAGAATCATTACCTTCAGGCCTTTTGCTGTAAACACTGTCTTTTCGGAGAAAATGCAGTGTTTACATTACAGCCTAGTGATAACTCCACTGGCCACTCCTCAGATGTCTGTTAGAGGTGCTTCCTGGGTCATGGCTGCATCCAAAATGCATCCAAACATTCAGTATCTCCTTCCTCTGCATGCAGACACTGAACTTTCCTCATAGAGATTCATTAATTTAATTCATCTCTATTAGGAGATGCTGATTGGCCAGGGCTGTGTTTGAATCATGCTGGCTCTGTCCCTGATCTGCCTCTTTGTCAATACATGTTTGTGTTCCTGACCCTATAGTGATCCTTTGATTATCCCCAGGCCTAAAAAAATCCCATATTTTTATAAAGTACCATAAGTACCACAAAACACAACATATCCCCATAAATACATCCCCTGATAGCTCTGATCTGGGTGAACAACATATCCAAAAATCACCCAGATCAGATCAGGGGTTCAGAAATTTTATGTAAGTCATATGTTTGCCCTGGCGAACCCAGGATTTCATGCCCAAAACAGTTCCATAGATTCGCGGCTAAGTGCCGCTGGAGGACTGACCGGGAACCGCGTTTTCATGCCGAAAATAGTTCCTGGGCATTCGTGGCTAAGTGCCCCTGAAGTCTATTCGCGGTTTTAGTCCATGCGAACAAGATGGCCGCCACCACGTGTTCGAATATCGAATGTCTGCCACTTCAACTGTTCGGGAGTTCGAAGAACCATTGTCTAAAGTCCCAATAGCCACAAATAGGGTCTCTCAGCCAAAACAAATTAAAGGGGCAAAAGGTTGTCATGTCACAGGGCAAAAGGTTGGCAAGTAGTAGTTTTTTTTATTCAATGAGGACCTCACCACTGCTCGTTTAGAGGAGGTGGTAAACAATTGCACACCTGTTCTAATTATTATTGTGTATTGATTATTGGTTTTACTGGATTGTCTTTTATAAATATTGTGTACTACATGCTTTTAAAAAATATATTTTGTCTTTATTAATTTTCTGTAAATTTTAAAAACATACAGTATCTCATAAAAGTGAGTCCACACCTCTCATTTTTATAAATATTTTATTATCTTTTCATGTGACAACACTGAAGAAAAGACACTCTGCTACAATATAAAGTAATACGTGTACAGCATGTATAACAGTGTAAATTTGCTGTCCCCTCAAAATAACTCAACACACAGCCATTAATGTCTAAACCGTTGGCAACAAAAGTGAGTATAATATATTCACAGAGTAAGGCTAAAACTAAAATACTGATTCTAGTACTACATGCTTTTTAATCATTTGTCATAGATGTGATTTGCAGGCAGATTTTTATTGTCATCAACCACAGCTCTGTTTTCTTATGTTTTATTTGCAAATCTCTTTGTTAATTTATTATTTATCTTTCTTACTGACAACTATTGACAAATGTCAGGGACAGGATAGTTGTATTTTCAGTCTATTAGTATTTTCCACTTGTTCCGTATTGATGACACTGCCCAACCATGTTCATTCTCTTTGTCAGGGTTTTGTTTGTTCTTCTTGTGGTCTGTTCCCTTTGTATTTCAAAGCCATCTCGTGTCTCCAAAGTTCACAACGTATTATTTTGTCTCTCTATTCACATTGTGTTAGTCAGTGTATCGGCAGTTGTGATGGCCCGGTGTGTACTAGAAATGCTAAAATTTCGATAACTATTGCAACATGGCTACATTGGGAAGTATGCTTAGCTACACAAATCAAATTTAAATTGTCTTTGTAGCGGAACCCTATTGTGGCTGTCCTCCCTGTATTGTGGATTGCCCTCATCTACCCTACCCTGGCCCTAAAGACAAATACTGTGCCTGGCCCTTGGATTACCTCAGGGCAGTGTTGCTACTTCAAATGGGCACTTCGGATACCGTCGAAGTGCCGAAGTAACCGTCGAAGCTGTCGAAGTCGTCGAAGTGCACGGCATCGAACAAAGGACCACGTGGCGGCGGCCATTTTAACTCCGAACATCGCCGACCCGTACCATCGACTCCACTTCGACTAACGTCGAAGTACCGGCCGCACTTCGAACGGGACTTAGACGTTTTTATGCCAGGAATTGACCGACCGCACAGCTCAAATCTATGGAACTATTTTGGGCAGGCAAATGTGCTTGCGGTCGGTCATAAAGGGACCTCCAACTAACTTTTGATCTGCTGGAGGGATTGGGACAATTTTTGAGAGGATTACTAATTAAAGGCTGCTGATTCTGAAAATGCATGTTTGTAGCACAAATATTATAGAAGTTATGAATATTGTGTAAAAGTTATGTTTGAAACTGTACAATAATGGGATTATGTGTCACACTAAGGGGAGGGGATGTGTGGGTTGTACCCAAGATACCATTGGTTGTTTTATGCCTCCCCCTGGGTGGGGCTTGTCTGTGTACAGTTGTAATAAAAGGCAGGCTGGATGTACCAGCCAGGAGTTCTGTTCCTGAAACTGTGTGTCGTCCAGTTATTGGGATTGCTGTGGGGATATTGCTGTGTTATTTTGCCTGCTGGAAACTCTGCCTATGGATTTACTATTGCCTTGTTCCTGAGCCTTCCTGGGATCGTCAGTGGAGAATAGCTGTGGGATATCAGCTCTCCGCTACAGTCTTTAATTGTCTTTGATGTTGATTTGGGCAAACTAAGTGAGTTATTCAACTACCAAATAATATTCTTCAAGAAATAAAACAAATTAAATTAATCGGAAAGTAAGAGAAAATTTATTCAAATGTAACATTAGACTGTTAAGCATTGAAATACAATCCGGGTAAGAAAAAAAAGTAAAACAAAAACAGGTCTCTAGTACTGGGCAAAATGCTATATTTCCTGTACTTAAAGGACCACTATAGGCACCCAGATCACTTCAGCTCAATGAAGTGGTCTGAGTGCCAGGTACACCTAGTTTTAACCCTGCAGCTGAAAACTTCGCAGTTTCAGAGAAACTGCTATGTTTACATTGCAGGGTTAATCCAGCCTCTAGTGGCTTTCTCCCTGACAGCCACTAGAGGCCACAATTCTCAGTGAGAAAATCGCATGGAACTCACGCAGTGAGCATTGAGTAATGCTTTCCTATAGGCGGTTTGAATGTGCGCACAGCTCTGGCCGCGCATGCGCATTCTGCTCCACTCGTGAGCTGACGTCAGTGAGAGGCGAGGTCACCAGCACCAAGGGAGCCCGGCGCTCGATTAAGGTAAGTGGCTGAAGGGGGCCCTGAGGGAGGGGGGAACCTAATAACCCTATAATTCCTTTAATGAAAGTACATTACTATTACTCGTATTTGAACCACTCAGGATGAGTATATTAACAACTATCTAACAAACTCAATGTTTAAGTGATCAACCCCACCACCTAAACATACAACCCCTCAATAAATCAGGGGATAATAATAATAATACACATATAAAAGAAAAAACAAGAAAAACACAATAATGCAAAAATGTATAGTGAAAATAAAATGTATTGAGTGAGTGTGTATACAACTCAAATTAGTTCAAGCCTATTAGGTATATAGGCTCTAAACAGAAGTGCTTCTGGTCTTTTATATGTGGCAACCTCCTGATGGCAAGATATCCTAGTGTACTTCTCCATAATGGATATATGTAAATGAAAAAGCAACACAATCTATGTGCAACATGTAAATTAAAGGAGCAAATTATTGGAGCATTCTGGTCACCATAACAACTTTATCTAACTGAAAATGCTATAATGCCAGGAGGCCCCTGGGTGCTCTTTCCTTTAAGGGGTTAAACCGCTCTCACATGGTTTAACCCCAAAGGCTTCCTCCACCTCCAGATCTCCAGGTCGCTCAGTGGTATTCGGCTTCAGAAACGGAGTGACGTCAGGCATGGGTGCCGCAGATTGGCTAGAGTGGTCAGCTGACGCTTTAAGCCAATCGCTAGTTCCCGGTTTATAAAAATGTTTTACTTTTTTATGAATGGGGAGCTACTGACTGGCTTAGAGTGCCAGCTGACCGCTCTGGCCAATCAGCAGCACCCTGACCCAGCGTCACTCTGTGCTTCGTGACACTCAGTAAATAAAAGTGAACACATTAACACTGATATTTTGTTTTACCTAGGGAGATGAGAATGTCCAAAGCTTCCCTACCAGGCCCAGGTAACAAAGCCTTATGATGTGGTGTCAAGAATGAAGTGGAGGGATCACTTCACTTGTCCTTCCTGCTCCAATCTCCTTTTCTTCTCCTTCATTTGACACGGTCTTCTTTTTCTTCTGACACTGTATTCTCCTTGGCTCTTTCTGCTCATTGCTGTACCTTTCTGCTCCTTCTCCTACCTTTGTGATCCTTTTGCCCCTTCCAGCTCCTTTTCTACCCTTTTTCTGCTCCCTCTCCTACTTTACCTTTGTGCTCCCTCTGATTCTTTCTGCTCATTTACCTTTGTGCTCCTTCTGTCCCTTCCTGCTCCTTGCTGCCCCTTTCTGCTCCTTGCCAACCCTTTCTGCTCCTCCCTGCCTCTTCCTCCTTCTTCCTCCTTCTTGCTGCCCATTCCAGTTCATTGCTGAACCTTTTCCTGCTCATTTATGTTTCTTCTCCTTTCTGTTCCTTTTCCTACTTTACTTTTGTGCTCCTTCTCATGCTTCCTGCTCGTTGTTTCCCTTTACAGCTCTTTGCTGACCCTTTCTGCTCCTTGCTGCTCCATTCTGTACCTTCTCCTCCTTTACCGTTGTGCTCTTCTGCCCCTTCCAGCTCCTTGCTGCCCCTTTTAGCTCCTTGCTGCCCTTTCTGCTCCTTGCTGTCCCTTCCTGTTTTTTTCTACTCCTTCTCCTACTTTACCTTTGTGCTCCTTCTGATTCTTTCTGCTCTATCACCTACATGCTCCTTCTGTCTTTTCCTGCTCCTGATGCCCCTTTCTGCTCCTTGTAGACCCTTTCTGTTTCTTGCTGACCATTCCTGCTCATTTCTATTCCTTTCTGCTTTTCTCCTACTTTACCTTTGCGCTCCTTGCTGCCTATTCTAGCTCTTTGTTGACCCTTTCTGCTCTTTTCTGTTCATTTCTGCTCCTTCTACTTTACCTCTGTGCTGCTTTACCTTCCAGCTCTTTGCTGACCATCTGTGCTCCTTGCAGACCCTTCCTGTTCCTTGCTGCTCCTTGCTGCTCATTTCTATTCATTTGTGCTCCTTCTCCTACTTTACCTTTGTACCCCTTCTGATTCTTTCTGCTCCTTCACCTTTGTGCTCCTTCTGTCTCCTTCTGTCTCTTCCTGCTCCTGCTGCCACTTTCTGCTCCTTGCAGCTCCTTCTACTTTACCTTTGTGCTGCTTCTTGCTCACCCTTTCTGCTCATTTCTATTCCTTTCTGTTCCTTCTCCTACTTTACCTTTGCGCTCCTTGCTATCCCTTCCTTCTCCTTGCTGCCCCTTTCTTCTCTTTGCTTGCCCCTTTCTGTTCCTTGCAGACCCTTCCTGCTCCTCCCTGCCACTCCCTCGTTGCAGCCAAT
Organism: Pelobates fuscus; assembly: GCF_036172605.1. Taxonomy (NCBI): domain Eukaryota; kingdom Metazoa; phylum Chordata; class Amphibia; order Anura; family Pelobatidae; genus Pelobates; species Pelobates fuscus. The sequence continues at coordinate 226,372,065 of NC_086319.1, forward strand.
TCCTGCTCTTTGCGAACCCTTCCTGCTCATTTCTGCTCCTTCTCGTACTGTACCTTTTTGCTCCTTCTGCCCCTTCCTGATCATTTCTATTCCTTTCCGTTCCTTCTCCTACTTTATCTTTACTCTCCTTGCTGCCCCTTCCTGCTCCTTGCTGCCCCTTTCTGCTCTTTGCTTGCCCCTTTCTGCTCCTTGAAGACCCTTCCTGCTCCTCCCTGCCTCTCCCTCCTTCATGCTGCCCATTCCTGCTCCTTGCTTACCCTTCCTGCTGATTTCTGCTCCTTCTCTTACTTTACCTTTGTGCTCCTTCTTATTCTTTCTGCTCCTTCACCTTTGTGCTCCTTCTGATTATTTTTGCTCCTTCTGTCTTTTCCTGCTCCTGATGCCCCTTTATGCTTCTTGTAGACCCTTTCTGCTTCTTGCTGACCCTTCCTGCTCATTTCTATTCCTTTCTGCTCCTTCTCCTACTTTACCTTTGTGCTCCTTGCTGCCCATTCTAGCTCCTTGCTGCCCCTTTCTGCTCCTTCTCCTACTTTACCTTTGTGCTCCTTCTGATTCGTTCTGCTCCTTTACCTTTGTGCTCATTCTGTCTCTTTCTGCTCCTTGCTGACTCTTTCTGCTTCTTGCAGACCATTCCTTCTTCTTGCTGCCCCTTCCTGCTCCTTTCTGACCCTTCCTGCTCATTTCTGTTCCTTCACCTTTCTGCTCCTTGATGTCCTTTCCTGCTCATTTCTGTTCCTTTTCCTTTCTGCTCGTTGATGCTCCTTCCTGCTCATTCCTGCTCCATCTCCTTCTTTACCTTTGTGCTCTTTCTGTCCCTTCCTGCTCCTTGCTGACCCTTTCTGTTAATTTCTGCTCCTTCTACTTTACCTTTGTGCTGCTTTTCCTTCCAGCTCTTTGCTGACCCTTTGTGCTCCTTGCAGACCCGTCCTATCCCTTGCTGCTCATTTCTGTTCCTTTGTGCTCCTTCTCCTACTTTACCTTTGTGCTCCTTCTGATTCTTTCTGCTCCTTCACCTTGATGTTCTTTCCTGCTCATTTCTGTTCCTGCTCATTTCTGCTCATTGATGCCCATTCCTGCTCATTTCTGCTCCATTTCCTACTTTACCTTTGTTCCTTTCTCCTTTCTGATCCTTCTCCTACTTTACCTTTGTGCTCCTTCTGTCCCTTCCTGCTCCTTGCTGCCCTTTCAACTCCTTGCTGACCATTTCTGCTCCTTTCTGTTCCATTCTACTCCTTCTACTTTACCTTTGTGCTGATTTGCTTTTCTGCTCCTTGCTGCCCCTTCCTGCTCCTTGCTGACCCTTCCTTCTCCTTGCTGACCCTTTTTGCTCCTTGCAGACCCTTCCTGCTCCTTGCTGCCCCTTCCTACTCCTTGATAGAACGTAGCAGCAGATAAGAACCATTCGGCCCATCTAGTCTGCCCAATTTTCGAAATACTTTTATTAGTCCTTGGTCTTATAGTTAGTCTTATGCCTATCCCACACATGCTTAAACTTATTTAATGTGTTAACCTCTACCACTTCAGCTGGAAGGATATTGCATGCACCCACTACCCTCTCAGTAAAGTAATACTTCCTGATATTTATTTTAAACCTTTGCCCCTCTAATTTAAGACTATGTCCTCTTGTTGTGGTGGATGTCCCTTCCAGCTCCTTGCTGCCCCTTTCTGCTCCTTGATGTCCCTTCCTGCTCATTTCTGTTCCTTCTCCTTTCTGCTCCTTCTCTTACTTTACCTTCCTGCTCCTTGCTGACCCTTCCTGTAGGCTGTCTCCCCCATACCTCACTTACCCGATCTGTAGGCTGCCACCCAATCCCTCACTTACCTGATCATTGCTGACCCTTTCTGCTCCTTGATGTCTTTTGCTGCTCATTCATGTTTCTTCTCTTTCTGCTCCTATTCCTTTTTGTGCTCCTTTTGATCCTTCCTGCTCCTTGCTTCCCTTTCCAGCTCATTGCTGACCCTTTTTGCTCCTTGCTGCCCCTTCTAGCTCCTTGCTGCCCCTTTCTGCTCCTTTCTGCTCCTTCTCCTACTTTACCTTTGTGCTCCTTCTGATTCTTTCTACTTCTTTACCTTTGTACTCCTTCTGTCCCTTTCTGCTCCTTGCAGACTCTTTCTGCTCCCATCCCTCACTTACCTGATCTGTAGGTGGATCCCACATCCCTCACTTACCTGATCTGTAGGTGGATCCCCATCTCTAACTTACCTGATCTGTTGGTGGATCCCCCCATATCTAACTTAACTGATCTGTAGGCTCCCCCCATCCCTCACTTACCTGTTATGTAGGCAGCCCCCCTATCTCTTTCACTTATCTGATCTGTAGGCTGCCCCCCATCTTTAGCTTACCTCATCTGTAGGCTGCCGCCCCATGCCTAACTTACCTGATCTGCAGGCTGCCCCCCAATCCTCAATTACCTGATCTGTAGGCAGTCCCCATCTTTCACTTACCTAATCTGTAGGCGGCCCCGATCCCTCACTTACCCGATCTGTAGGCTGCCCCCCATCCCCCACTTCCCTGATCTGTAGGCTGCGCCCCATCTCTAATTTACCTGATCTGTAGGCTGCCCCCCCATCTCTCACTTACCTGATCTGTAGGCTGCCCCCCATCCCTCACTTACCTGATCTGCAGGCAGCACCCCCATCCCTCACTTACCTGATCTGTAGACTGCCCCCCATCTCTCACTTACCTGATCTGTAGGCTGTCTATGCAGTCTGGGAGTTTCTGGCTGCACTCTGTGCTGCTCCACCTGCGGATTCAGTCAGGAGAGAGAAGCAGGGATAAGATGTAGCTTCCTATCCCGGCCTCTCTCCACAGACAGCCCGTATTGCAGTGTATTCTCAATCTCAAAAAAAAAAAATACTGGCACAAGCTGAAAAATCCAATCCCCCCCCCCCCCCTGCAGATGCCCATGGTCACAGGTAAGTATATAAGTATATATAGGTTATGGCTCACCTTCTGTAGATCCTGTTTAATAACTGGCTCCAAAAATATAGATTGGTGTCAGAAGCTTACCAAATTAAAAGATTTATTGTTAAATTAAAACAAATTTAAAACAAGTAAGAATAAAAAAACAAGGTTAAAAATACATGGAATATGTGTATATAATGTTGTTCTCCAAGATGTGTTTTCGCCGTTAGGGCTTTCTCAATCGGTGTATAAATTAGTTTCCCGGTTCCAAAGGTCAAATTTCCATCAATCCCTTCCCTCTGTGGTGATTATCCATTGAACATCTGCTTATACTAGGTGTTTCACATACAAGGGGCTGTCTTTATTCGTCCATCTAATTGTTTTTGCAAACCTGAAATAAGGCTGTGGGGACCGCCTGGTACCTCAGATAAACACGCCTCCTAGCTATAGCCGGGACACCATGAGCACTTTCAGCCCCTAGCCACCGCACCTACTGGCCGACGCCGGTATTGCAGTGTATTCTCAATCTCAAAATAAAAATACCGGCACATGCTGAAAAATCCAGGGGGATACCTCCTCCCCCATGCGGACTCCCATGGTCACAGGTAAGTATATAAGTATATATAGATTATGGTAAATATAAAGATATTCAGTTTGAGGTGGTTTGCTGGTGCAGAACCTCTCACCCTGAATAGAATCAGCAAATAGACACTCCAGTGGTGTATGGGGCTTAACCCCTAGTTAATATAATACAACAAGTAGAATATCCTCATTCAAAACAGAACAAAATGAAGTAAGGCTGTAGGGACCGCATGGTACCCCGCCTAGGTACCTCCGACAAACACGCTTTCTAGCTATAGGAACATCATAAGCACTTTCAGCCCCTAGCCACCACAGCTTGGCTGGGGTCTTGCCATCTCTTCCCACCCTGGACCAGTGTCCTGGATCTGGCTCCCAGTGATCAAAGCTCTACTACAGAGCTGTATAGTAAATAATTACAGCCAGTATAGCAGTCCCCCCACACATTAGCAGAGATTTAATGCTGGAAGTAGTTCTGTTTAATGCAGGCACAGCTACAGAATGTATACAAGCCATAAACTCCTCCCCTGTGCCTGAGAGATAATTGAGTCAGGAACTGTACAAACTCAATTATCTCCAGGTACAGAAAAACATACAATTTACGAACATCCCATAAGAGTCACATTGTCGGATAGCCCCGATCAGAGTGGCCAAAGTATCCAAAAATCACTCAGATCGGTTCAATGGTTTTGTTTTTCCTTGGAAGTCAACTTTTGACCGACTGCACACGAAGCTCCGCCCAAAATAGTTCCATGAGAATAGTGGTAGTGGTCAGTCAAATTTGGTAGTATAAAAACGAACAAACTACCGAACTCAGTCATAACGTGCAGCTTGTTCCCCTAATCCATACGAACGATTCCTAGGGCTCTTCTAGGATGTAAGGAACCAAACACAGGTGGGGATGGAAGTTCAGCAATGTTCGCAAGGTCGAGTGTCCGATTTTAGTTCAATGTACTCGACAACCAAGCACCGCTGCCTGCATTCGTGTGAACAAGATGGCCGCCACCACGTGTTCGTGATAACGAACGGCGGCCACCCATTACAAGGTGTCAATAGGGCTTAACAAGTATCCCGGGTGAGCTTTAGTTTGTGAGTTTGTTCAGTTCCCGAACAGTACAGGGAAACCACACAAACAAAGTATTTTTACAGGTCTTTTTACATTGCCCATAGTCCTTGGGAAGGAAGCTAGCCAGCATGCTCCTCCAGGAACACATGGCAGAAGCATACTTGCCACAAACGCTGATTTTTCTGTCAGGGGCGCACCTAGAGCATTTGGCACCCAGAGCTGGTCCTATTTTTTGGGGGCGTTAAAACCAACAGGAGGTAGCAATCAAACAAGGTGGAGTAAAACAGAGCTGGAGGAGAGAATAGAGTGCTGCCCTTTAGGAGAGAGCAAGGGACAGGTATGTGAGGGTATGGGGTTATATGCTGCGGCATCTGGCAAATTTGCATAGAATTCACATTAGACACCCAGATTTCTTTTTGTGGGCTGGCTGACACCTCTTAACTTTGATCTTTGTTTATCATAAAACTCCCCTATTTGCTATACTTATGTGGGATTGCCATATTTAAGGACACCAAATAAGGGAGCTCGATCTTCGATCTTCGGAAGGTAATTATCTCCGTTTTTGCCACATGGAGACAAAGGATACGTGACACAGAGATGCACACACAATCACACACAATCATCACATACATACACACATTTAATAAGAGGATCACCCAACCTTCCTACCTTGCTCTGGGAGGGCTGGAGTGGAGGGCTGGTGGTCAGTGGTTGCTGCTGGGATCTCTGTGCTCTTCCTGTACAGATCCCTCGCGTGCACTGTAATGACGCCGATGTCGGGATGATGTTATATCCCAGCTGCCGGCTCACTGCATGGCGAAGACAGTCAGACACAGTCAAATGCACACAGTTATACATATATACTGTCAAATACAGCCACATGCACACTGTCCAAGGCACACAGTCAAACACACAGATACAGGCAGACAGTCACACACAGTTACAAACACACACAGCTACAGGCAGACAGTCACAAACGCACAGTTACAGGCAGTAGCACGCACAATTACAGGCAGATTGTAACAGTTACAGGCAGCATCACACAGTCACAGGCAGACAGTCACACACATTCAGTGACACACAGACAGTCACACACAAGTCACACACACAGTTACAGGCAGACAGCCACACACTGGCACAGGCAAACAGTCACACACACACACAGGCACAGACAGGCAGTCAACACACAGTCCTAGGCACACAGTCGCAGATAGCCACAGGCTGAAATTCACACACACAGTTACAGGCAGACAGTCACACACACAGTCACAGGTAGACCGTTACACACAGTCAAAGGCTGTCACACACAGTCACAGGCAGACAGTCGTACATACAGTCACAGGCAGAAAGTCAAACACATTGTCAAAGTCACAGGCAGACAGTCAAAGGCGGACAATCACACACACACACAGTGAAAAGGACATAAAAGGAAGACATGAAAAAAATAGGGAAAAATATATAATCACAAATATATATAATAATTAAAAAAATTAGATTAAGTAATATGTTAAAAATGTTCACACAACTGATGTAAAAATATTTAAATGAGATAGTTTGTATTGTGGATTTTGGGATATCCACGTGTTACACAGCTGCTTCATTATTCATCACTTACTAATCACCTCGTTTTTTAGCACACTTATATTGTTTCAATATTCTGAGTAGATTATTAGTTTACTGTATATTAAATGAAATGCAGTTGTCACTAAACCTTTTAGAAGAAATGCTTGCAATTCCTGTTTGTATACCAAATTCACAAATTGTAGCTCAAGGAAAACTAATTTACATATATTCCTTACAGAATTTGCAGTACTGAATCAGACTCTAGAGGGCAATCTAAGACACTAACAATAATTAGGTAGAATGAGGTAGAATTAAAAGAAGACATAAAGTGTAAAGACATAATTTGTAGCACGGACTGAAAATTCAGAAGAAAGCACATAAACTCAGTATGTTTAACTATGTTAAAACTTACAGAGAAAACCCTATCAGATCTTTCTGTTTTAGCATTAGCGAACGTGTAATAAAGCATAATATTGAACATGTACAGGGTTATTCTCTATAGTAAGAATTGTTGGGAATGTAAAAAGTGAATTCAAAATGATTTTCAAATTTCAGATCAGCGGAAGTGAAAATATAACTGATTTGGAGAACTTTTCTAATTTGGCTATTTTTACCAAAATTTTAGAATTTACTTTAAATTCACTTTAAATTTCTGCCAATTCTATCTCTAGTTAATAACCCCGATACACTTGGCATTTTATCTCTTTCTAGTTTGAGCAAGGAAGTGGACTTACTTTTCACTTTAATGTAGATGAAAGCAATTCAACCCAGCCATGGCTTGCAAATCATTAAAATGTTTATGTTTATCTATTATAATTATGCATTGGTTCATGTCAAAGAATGTGCATATTTTCACATCTTTGTAACAAACAATATTTTTACCCCTAAATTCTTGTAACAATTTGTCTTATGGAAGCATATTCTTCACTTTACTCAAATATATATATAAAAAAAAAAATCTCATGCATTTTATTTTCATTTGTTGTTGACAACTGTGTTCATACACTGGTTTTATTTAAAAAACAAACAAACACACAACAACTTAGGAAAATCTTTCCAGTCCTGCTCACAATAATTAATTGATTTTAAACACTCCATAAGCTCTTTTATTCTTAATATTCACACATATAATTTTTTTTTCTTCTTCTAAATTTATTCCATCTACCCTATTCCTTCCCTCTATTCCCGTTCCACCTTGCTCTTTCCTTTCCTATCAGTCTTGAGTCTATTGACCATTTCATTTTTTTTAATTTTCTTTTTAAACCATTAAAATTTATTGATTTTGTTATTTAACTATTTTAATGGTCTGTTATGTATGCCTTCGTCACCCCTTTTTTTTCCTTCCTTCTTCTTCCTTCTTTTCCTTTCCCCTTTTCTCCCTTCCCCTTCCTTCTACCTTCCCTTCTTTCCCCCTTTTCACTATTTCTCCTCCTTTTCCTTTCCTTTCCTTTAGCTACTCATTTTCCTTTTCTCTATTCGATTGTAAATATTTTAAAAAGCCCCCTGGTGTCTCTTTATAGCTATGCCATGTACAGATCTCACTGTAAACTTTATGCTTTGTTTCTTTATTTTCTTTATTTTTTTATTAATCACAAAAGATGAAAAAAAATACAATGTGAGAATTTGGTTTGTGAATTTGCAAATGCTGCAAAGTCCCCAGTCAGTGACAGTGCTGCTTTAAGGTAATTTTATTGTAATAATGAGCAAAACTAAATCAGTTCAAAAGTGCAGGAGAGCAGGCTGAACTAAATACAAAAGTGCAGGAAGGCAGGCAGAACTCAGTTCAAAAGTGCAGGAAGGCAGGCAGAACTTTGCTACCGTATGCTCCTGAAGGCTTAAATGGATACTGTAGTGCAAGGAATACAAATCTGTATACCTTACAGTATAACTCCCTCTGTTCCCCCCTCCCTCGCCCCCACAGGCAAGAAAGGGTTAAATCCCTTACTATACTCACCCAATTCCAGCACCGATCTCAGTCTGCACTGGGTCAGTGCTCCACCTCCTCAGACATCACCCGACGGGGAGCTATTGCACATTCTGGTGAGCGCTGCGATCGTGTTAGGCCCTTCCCATAGGAAAGCATTGCTGCAAAGCATTCTTATGGGAGTTTAACAGACACTGTATATCATCATGCAGAGCGTAAGGACGTCCAACATCAGTTAGGCGAACAAAGCAGTATGCAAAAACCACAAGAATAGAAATTCCCCATTTCCATAAAATCTATCCATCAAATATGATAATATAACAATCCGAAAGGTAACCTGTTTTATAAGTCAAGATGACCCACAGCAACACTAAATAAATCACAACCTAAGTCACAGTCCCCATATAGTCATCTCCCTTATTAAAAAAATATTTGATTAGATTGTGAACAGTGTCAATTAACCTATGAAACAATGAGAAAACATATGTACATATTAACAAAGACAAAAAAACAAGTCCTGCGCTCAAACTCCCATTACTCCTGGGCGGCAGCTACGACCATAGTCCACATTAGCCCAAATACCGATAACTTTACAGTAGTGAAAAAAATGTATAAACTCATTTTTTTCATGAAAAAATAACATATATTCTTAAATAACAGTTAAGGCATCAAAGACGCAGCAGATGAAAATATCTGACAATTTTAAGCTATTGTGCCAAACATTTGTTGAAAATCACACACAAAATCTCAGTGACACATTGGTAACTCTCACAACATATTGATTTTTCATTTTCTAAGAAAATTATTTTGCATGTTCACGAAATGAATTGTGTTACAAAGACTTACTGAATTGTAACTGAGAACACAAAAGGAACTCTATTAATTAGCATTTTTGAAAAATGCAATGCAGTGTTTAAAGTCTTCATAAATATTCCTAGTGTTCATAAATAGCTAAATATGTTAGGAACATTATACAAAGCTGACACAGCTGAGATATTGGCGACTCTCCCATAACAAGAAAATAAAAAAAACTCAGGAATCGTATTGAGTTGGTAAACCATCTATGTAATTAGCCATACTGTCGAAAACCCAGGTATTTTTTTTACCTTTTCACATTTGAATCAAGTGTAACATTTCTTTAGGCGGCATACTGATGAATAGTCTTTAATTAGAATTATAAATAACCGAGATATGATTTTTTTTGTTTTTGTTTTACCGGGGACATAAATGAATTAGAGAGAGAAAAGAGGTGGAAATTAGGAAAGATGCATCAGAAGGAAGCACAGGACATTGATACCATGATATGCTAGGTGGCAACATCCCTATTTGTTAATGTCAGCAAATAATTCTTCATCCAATGCTAAAAATAGTCTCTGTTCTGTAAGTTTTAGCATTTTAAGTTTGATTTTAAACTATGTTTGTAATTAACTTTGTGCTAATATAATACATCTCTACCACCTCGATGCTTTGAAATTTAACTGTACTGGGAAAGAACCTCATTTCAAAATTGAAACTATCTTCAAAAACGTGAACTTTTGGTATTTCATATTTGCTGGAACCTTTCTTTTTTTTATGAGTCCATGGGAATAGGATGCTCTCCTGCTTTTATTTATTTGTGTGAAGAAAGTTGTGCAGACTGAAAGTTTTAAAAAAATATGAGAATTTAGATATGTTGAATTTAAAGTAACTAAACACAAGGTTCGTTTGATTTGAATGCACGGTCGAGAAGGCATTTTCTCTGTCACCTAATTAACATTGGCATTGTACATTTTGGTATGTACAACATTAAGTGAAAATACAGAACACACCCGTTCTTAAATCTTTTCTTTTTCTTCTTTGATGTAGTCAATTAAAAATATAATGATAAAGCTCCCAATGACCTGGGATCAACTTTGCTTAGCTGAAGTTTATGTTCTCTCAGGACACTCATTAACAAAACTGTCATCCTGAAAAACTTTTGCTAGTTATGTAGCACTCTCCCATGCAAAAAGATATTTATTATTTATAGACAGAAAAATAAGAAACACGTTCATGATTATCATTTTCAAAAGCTCACTGCTTTAAAAATCAAGATAAAAAGGCATGCTAGCATTAATACATAATTTACTATCCTTTAATGTTTCATAGATTTACCACCATCTGATTGTATGAGATGCGACCACGTATAGTCACACTTTAAAAGTATATGTTGCATATGGAGTGCTAAGTGATATGAATGATGAAAGTAGAATATAAATATGCATGTGTTATAGGGGAGTTTCTACAGAGATACCCCGCCATTCATCTGTGTAAAATCTAGCTACTGAATTTAAAGTGGGTGCAATCAGCTGCCAGAGGGGAGCAAAACCAGCCGTTCTTGTTTGGAAACAATTATGTAAAAGACTATATACACTAGAGGAGAATTCACAACACTGGCCTTATCAATGTTCCATACCTCCCAACATTTCAAATGGACAAAGAAGGACGCTTTAATTTTAGGATTTTTAGTGGGGGTGTGGTCAGGGTCGAGGATGCTCTGAGAAATTGTAGGGGACTAACTAATGATAGTTTATGCAACTAAAACACTAGAATAATGCACCTTGTTTGCAAAGACTGATATCTGAACACACGTATTGTAGTTTAAATAAACATTACTGCAATTTGTATTGCTGTGGAGTTCTGTTATACAGTCAGACACACCAACAATATTACATTTCTAGAAAATAGGGATATTAGGATTAAAACAATGGGCAGAAGGATTTGGGTTCCAAAACTGAGATTGTCCTAACTAAATAGAAAAAAACACTAGAGGCAGATCAGCAATGTTTGCAATTGCAGGGTTAATACTAGAGGAACATTAAAATGAAGTTGTCTGGGTGCCTATGATGTCCCTTTAAGTTAGCTCGAAGACTAACAGAACGTTGCATTTAAGAAGGGCAATACATAATTCTAAGCTTTGTGTTTCCTATGTAGTTAAATACTTTCATAATGTCAGGACTTGCAATATGGTGTGAGCAAGGTTAAATCTCTGCTCACACTATGGAGAACCAGGTATCAGTGGATACCTGGGACTACTCTCTGTCAGCTAATGCCAGACTGATTGATGAGCTGTATGCAGTGCTAAAAGTCAGCCTCACATACAGTCATTTAAATCCATTGAGAATTCCATAGCTGAGCATCCCCCCCAAAAGCAATCAAAGGATTAAAAAGCCTTTTCGCACATACCAGTTTTAAGAGCAGAAGTCCCTTGAAGCTGTCACAGCCTACTCTGACATCATTGTGGGGGGAACCTAATGTGCATGCATGGCGAGCCCAGCGCATGCATTAGTCCTTTCCCATAGGAAAGAATTGAATCATGCTGTGGGCACATGTTACTATATTCACTGTACCCCAGTCAATCTGTGGTGGTATACTACAAAGGTGTACATGTTTAATACAACACAAATAATGAGAAATAAACTACTGTTTATTCACCAAGCAGTGAATTGTGGTGAAATTTCAAGTACAAATTACAGGCAGCTCCATTGGGAAACATCTCCAATTCGAGTGCATTCCCAACTTGACTACTCTAGTCTATCAGGGTTATTCACCAAACTATGAATAATTGAAAAGTAATTCTGAAAAGAAAAATTAAAGTAAAAATAGCTGATCTGAAAAAATATACCAGCAAGGTAAATTTTGCCTCAGTTGTACCATTTTTTGATAAAAGGGAACTTAATATTAACTGTTTCAGTTAACATTTATGGTACATTGAGGGAAAAAAGTATTTGATCCCCTGCTGATTTTGAACATCTATCCACTGTCAAAGAAATTATCAGTCTATAATTTTCATGGCAGGTGTATTTTAACAGTGAGAGACAGAATAACAAAAAAACTAAAAATCCAGAAAAACGCATGTCAAAAAAGTTATACATTGAATTGCATGTCAATGAGTGAAATAAGTATTTTTTTGTGTGGGGAATTGATTTATCAGAATTATTTTTAGGCTGCTGCATGTATTCATAAGTGACACTTTTTAGGTGTAATTACTTGCACTTCTGAATATTATTTGTGCCACTTTTCTTTTTTGTTTTCTTTTTTGATAAAAGGGAACGGTCACCTCAATTCTTTTTTAATATCATAATCCTTTCAACAAGTATTGAAAGGAAATATCTATTTTAAAAATGAAGTATATGTAAAAAAGAAAAATAGGACAACTCTCTACGTTTAGTATTTGACAGGATTTTAAGCCATATACATACACCTTGGGTCAGACAGCGTTTGAAAACCGACAGTCTCTACAGTATTCCCAGCTTCACTCTGTGCACAGAAACAGGAAAGACTATAGAGACAAATTGTCAGTTTTGAAACACTGTCTGACCCAAGGTAGATGTGTATGGCAGAATTATCCTGTCATATACTTCAGGAAGAGATCAGAATTTCTCTCTTTTTAAAAAAATATGTTTTACATCATTTTCCTAATACCTGATTAAATGAATATTATATTAAAAAACAATTTTTGAGGTGACAGGTGTTGTGAAAATTTGGTGAAAACCCCAGTATATATTGTAATTCTGTTACCAATGGAAGACAATTCACTGTTTAGTGAATAAAGCCCATTGTACACTATGAATTCAATGTATAAAGAACTATTTATATGACACAATACCTACTGAAAGGAATGATGCTTGGCGTGCAAGGAACTGAAAGACAAGGATTTAAGGAGTTACACCAGGTCATTTAACAAAAAATATATGTGCTGTAGGTAAAATATATAGTTGTGAAATGTCTGGGATGTCTGCCAGGAATTTTTTAAATTAAGTTAAAAACTGCAGAACAATATCTTATACTCACTGCAGATAGTGTCAATATTTTGAAGGGAATGAACTCAACCTACAGCTTTTTGCAGAGTATAACCTATCAAATTTGGAGTTTTTAGTGCTTTAAATTAGTTGGGTTATTGATTGTCAAGCAAATAGAAAATTATCATTAGATCAATAGAATCACGGATGAGTATGTGTTTGTGTGCTCTCTAAAAAATAACTATATCAACAAGTGTAAACTGCTGTTAGCGCTACTACATGTATAGTGTGGAGGAAACAAAGTAGTCAAGAAAGATTGGTCAGTCTATGGCACAGATCTCTTTCCCGTTACTTGTCCAATACATGCTGTCAGTCATTGTGAAGACATCAGTATACGGTGTCTCTGTTCAGTAAGCCGTTGGTTATGTTGCACACCTATGAAAGATAAGAGATGGTTCACAGGAGTTAATGATCTCCATGCTTCAATACTCAAGTACTTAAAATAGAAATATATCCCTAAGTAAAGGAGAAAACCGAAGCAGTTCTATAAAATAATTATTACATGTAATTTTTATTGGAGGGGTTAGCGGTTATGCTACAAAGTAAAATGATATAGAAGGAATAAAAATAAAATAATACAACACACTGTGATCTCAGGACAGGGCCGGCGCTACCTGTTAGGCGGACTAGGCAGCCGCCTAGGGCGCCCCTTGGGAAGGGGCGCCGCCAGGAGCGCCGGCCCCCCTCATGCTGCAGCCGCCCAAGCGCTCTGCAGAGAGCCTCAGGCAGCTGCAGCCTTGCCCGGGCTGGTGCGTCCATGAGGGCGCACCACCCGGGCGCAGCCTAAGGAGAGGGGCTGACAGGAGGGAAGCGCTCAGCGCTCCCTCCTGTCACTCCCTCACTGTAGCGTGGCCGAGCCCTGTATGATCCGCGGGTACAGGGAGCATCTGTCTCCTGTACCCGGCCGGACTAACAGGAAGTGAACACTGAGTGTGCACTTCCTGTTAGTCCGGCCGGGTACAGGAAACAAAAGCTCCCTGTACCCGCGGATCATACAGAGCTTGGCCACGATACAACAGAGGTATCTGGATAAATTGTAAGGGGGGGGGGATTAATTGATAGGGAGGGGGGAATTGAAAGGGGGGTAAATAAAGTGACAGGGAGGAGGGGGGATAAATTGTAAGGGGGGGGGGATTAATTGACAGGGAGGGGGGAATTGAAAGGGGGGGATAAAGTGACAGGGAGGAGGGGGGGTTAGATTGTAAGGGGGGGTTAATTGACAGGGAGGGGGGAATTGAAAGGGGGAAATAAAGTGACAGGGAGGAGGGGGGATAAATTGTAAGGGGGGGGATTAATTGACAGGGAGGGGGGAATTGAAAGGGGGAATAAAGTGACAGGGGGAGGGGGGTTAATTGACAGGGAGGGAGGAATTGAAAGGGGGGAAATAAAGTGACAGGGAGGAGGGGGGATAAATTGTAAGGGGGGATTAATTGACAGGGAGGGGGAATTGAAAGGGGGGGATTAATTGACAGGGATGGGGGAATTGAAAGGGGGGGAAATAAAGTGACAGGGAGGAGGGGGGGATAAATTGTAAGGGAGGGGGGATTAATTGTGAAGGAGGGGGGTTACTTGACAGGGAGGGGGAATTGAAAGGGGGGGGAAATAAAGTGACAGGGAGGGTGGGGGGATAAATTGAAAGGGGGGAATAAATTGACAGGGAGTTTGGGGGGATAAATTGAAAGGGAGGGTGGGGGGATACATTGAAAGGGAGGGGGGATACATTGAAAGGGAGGGGGGATACATTGAAAGGGAGGGGAAATTGAAAGGGAGGGGGGGAATTGAAAGGGAGGGGGGAATAAATTGACAGGGATGGTGGGGGGATAAATTGAAAGGAAGGGGGGATAAATTGAAAGGGGGGGATTGAAAGAGGGTGATACATTGACAGGGAGGGTGGGGGGATAAATTGAAAGGGATGGGGGGGATAAATTGAAAGGGAGGGGGGTGAAATTAAAAGGGGGGGAAGAAATTGACAGGGAGGGGAATTGATGGGGGAGGAAAGCAGAATAAGAGTGGGGAGGGGAGAAGAGAAGAGAGTAACAACGGGGGAGAAGAGAGTGACAAGGGAGGGGGGAGAAGAGAGTGACAAAGGAGGGGGGAGAAGAGAGTGACGAGGGAGAGGGGGGGAGAAGAGAGTGACAAGGGAGGGGGAGAGATTGACACCCATCACACACACACACAATGCACCCCTTACACACAGAAAAACACACAATGCATTACACACACAGACACACACACACACAAGCAATGCATCCCTTACACACACAGAAACACACAATGCATTCCTTACACACACTCAATGCACCCCTTACACAGACTCAATGCACCCCTTACAGACGCACACACTGCATTCCGTACATACACAGAAACACACCTTGCAGCCCTTACACATACAAACACAGATTCACACAATGCATTCCTTACACACATATCAGGACATCCCCTACACACTCCACCCCCTGTGAACAAACTCATTGGTGGAACATGAAGGTGGACCCTGGGAGCCAGACCATGAGCTGTGTAAAGGGCCCCCAAAAAATGGATCTGCTTCCCGTTCTCCCAGAACATTGATTTTTGTGACCACAGTTACAAACAGCCTCCAGAGAGCCTGTTCTACACCAGGCCAGTGGAGCCAGACTGCAGCCAGAGCCCATCACCATCCTCATCTGATTGTAAGTAGGCAATCTAGCATATTATTCGTGGCACCTATCTCTAATTTACCTCACATTAAAGAAACACTATAGTCCCCAGAACCACTGCAGCTTAATGTAGTGGTTCTGGTGTCTATAGCCTGTCCCTGCAGGCCTTTTAATGTAAACACGGCGGCACTGCAGCACTGGCGTTAGTTAACATGGCAGATCATATGGGTGGGGCATTGTGATGTCACATGTGGGGGGAGGGGGGCGGCAAACTTTACTTTTGCCTAGGGCACTAAACGTGCTGAAATCAATTATTTACAACCCTGTGTATGTCTACATACAGGGTTACTCATGAAACATTGGATTTTCTCCTAATTGACAAAAACTAGTGGGAATTCGATCAGCCTGAGCAAATCTGCAGCAATCACCCAGGTGAAACTGGTGTCCATATTCATATTAGTGCTTTTGTATTTGAATTCTATACAAGCTATAGCATTTGGAGAAATCACAAAACACAGATGTTAATAACATTTGGAACTAAATGCATTACATTCATAATTATCGTTCACTTGCAGGCCCGGACTGGCCATCGGGCATACCGGCAAATGGCCATGGGCCGAGGTCGGCAGGGGAGATCACAGGATCACAGGATCTCCCTGGCCAGCCCATGCAGGGCCCACGCCGGCCCTGCTGTGTACTTTCATGGGCCGGTGGGGAGATGAAAGATCTCCCTCACGGGCCCACAGGCACTGACATGCTGCCGCTGGCTGGGGAGAGAGGGAGAGAAGGACCTGGTGGAGCTCTACCCTGTAGCATCGCCGGGTTCCTCTCGCGAGGTAGGAGTGTTGCCACGGCAATGCTCAGATCTTGCGAGAGTGAACTCTACCGCAGGGTAGAGTTCACTCACCACTAGGACCGCCAGGGACTGCAGCATGACCTCCCTCCCAGGCTAAAGGTAAGAAGGGTGGGGGGGATATAACGTTTAGTTAAAAAATAATAAAAAAATACATATTTAATATATTTACATATTGCTCCCCCTCCCCCCACACACAATCCCTCCAGACATATTCACACAGCACACTCACACTAACAGCACACTCACACACACAGCACACTCACACACACAGCACACTCACACACACACACACACACACACACACAGCACACTCACACTAAAACAACACTCACACTAACAGCACACCCACACACACAGTGCCCTCAGAAACACACAGCACCTACAGACACAGGACCCTCATGCACAAACAACACCCTCAGACACACACAGCACCCTCACACACACAGCACCCTCCTGCACACACAGCACCCTCACACACACACACAGCACCCTCACACACACACACATATAGAATATATAAAATAACCCTTAGTGAGTTAACAGACAAAGAAAATTAGAAACATAGATAGACAGTAGATAAGAACACCCTCACTAACACAGCACTCCTCTTACACACACACTGCATCCGTCTTACACACACACTGCACCCGTCACACACAAATGCTGCTCCCTTCACACATACACACAACACACTGTGCCCCTCACACATTCAATACGTCCAAACATATATATATATATATATATATACTACAGCACCGCTCACACTGCACCACTACACACATTACGCTCCAGATACACGCTAGATCCCTTACCCAACTCTGGATCATCTAATCTATGCACACTCTGAATCCTCCACACACACACACACACACACACAATCTCCTATACAGGGAGTGCAGAATTATTAGGCAAATGAGTATTTTGACCACATCATCCTCTTTATGCATGTTGTCTTACTCCAAGCTGTATAGGCTCGAAAGCCTACTACCAATTAAGCATATTAGGTGATGTGCATCTCTGTAATGAGAAGGGGTGTGGTCTAATGACATCAACACCCTATATCAGGTGTGCATAATTATTAGGCAACTTCCTTTCCTTTGGCAAAATGGGTCAAAAGAAGGACTTGACAGGCTCAGAAAAGTCAAAAATAGTGAGATATCTTGCAGAGGGATGCAGCACTCTTAAAATTGCAAAGCTTCTGAAGCGTGATCATCGAACAATCAAGCGTTTCATTCAAAATAGTCAACAGGGTCGCAAGAAGCGTGTGGAGAAACCAAGGCGCAAAATAACTGCCCATGAACTGAGAAAAGTCAAGCGTGCAGCTGCCAAGATGCCACTTGCCACCAGTTTAGCCATATTTCAGAGCTGCAACATCACTGGAGTGCCCAAAAGCACAAGGTGTGCAATACTCAGAGACATGGCCAAGGTAAGAAAGGCTGAAAGACGACCACCACTGAACAAGACACACAAGCTGAAACGTCAAGACTGGGCCAAGAAATATCTCAAGACTGATTTTTCTAAGGTTTTATGGACTGATGAAATGAGAGTGAGTCTTGATGGGCCAGATGGATGGATTGGTAAAGGGCAGAGAGCTCCAGTCCGACTCAGACGCCAGCAAGGTGGAGGTGGAGTACTGGTTTGGGCTGGTATCATCAAAGATGAGCTTGTGGGGCCTTTTCGGGTTGAGGATGGAGTCAAGCTCAACTCCCAGTCCTACTGCCAGTTTCTGGAAGACACCTTCTTCAAGCAGTGGTACAGGAAGAAGTCTGCATCCTTCAAGAAAAACATGATTTTCATGCAGGACAATGCTCCATCACACGCGTCCAAGTACTCCACAGCGTGGCTGGCAAGAAAGGGTATAAAAGAAGAAAATCTAATGACATGGCCTCCTTGTTCACCTGATCTGAACCCCATTGAGAACCTGTGGTCCATCATCAAATGTGAGATTTACAAGGAGGGAAAACAGTACACCTCTCTGAACCGTGTCTGGGAGGCTGTGGTTGCTGCTGCACGCAATGTTGATGGTGAACAGATCAAAACACTGACAGAATCCATGGATGGCAGGCTTTTGAGTGTCCTTGCAAAGAAAGGTGGCTATATTGGTCACTGATTTGTTTTTGTTATGTTTTTGAATGTCAGAAATGTATATTTGTGAATGTTGAGATGTTATATTGGTTTCACTGGTAAAAATAAATAATTGAAATGGGTATATATTTGTTTTTTGTTAAGTTGCCTAATAATTATGCACAGTAATAGTCACCTGCACACACAGATATCCCCCTAAAATAGCTATAACTAAAAACAAACTAAAAACTACTTCCAAAAATATTCAGCTTTGATATTAATGAGTTTTTTGGTTTCATTGAGAACATGGTTGTTGTTCAATAATAAAATTAATCCTCAAAAATACAACTTGCCTAATAATTCTGCACTCCCTGTACACACTCTGGGTCCTTTACACATGAGATCCCCTACACACACACACACACTGCACCACCTACACACACTACATTCCTGACATACAAACTCTGGATCCCCTATGCACACATTACATTCTTTGTAAGCAAACACATACTACATTCTATAAACATACACTCTCTACAACCCCTACACACACTACAGCCCATATACACACTCACTACATCCCCTATACACACTATGCCCCCTATACACACACACTCTCTACAGCCCCTAGCCACACATATTACACCACACACACAAATTAAATTGTCGGATTTACACAATACCACACCACAATCAGCTCACTCTACATACACGATCCCACAAGCGGGCTCCAAACAAATGTATGATATGCTTTGCTGGCCCTTTTGTACTCTGTTATCCCACTTATGGAGGCACCAGAGAGAAGTTAAAAGCAAACAGAGCGCAAGTATGTTATTAAATTTGCTTGCGCTGCGCAGAACAACTACAGGGCCTTTTTCTCATACCAGAGCTCTTCAGCAGGGCTCTGCGCATTGAACCAACATGCTCAGTTTGAGAAGGGGTGTGCTTGTCATTAGTGATGACAAAACACACCCTCTTTGTCACCGCCCCTTCTCAGGGGGCCGTGTGATTGAAAAATGCCTGGGACAAATTTTTTCCCAGTCCGCCACTGTTCACTTTATTTTAGCACTATTTGCTAGTATTTTACTAAAGTACTAGTTGAAAACCCTTGGTGGGGGGGAGGGGGGGGGTTGGCCTTACCTTCATGGCGACAGGACGCATTCTGTTAGAGATTCTTGCCTAGCCAACAAACTTTTGATTCTATCGCCTCTCAGGGAAATTAAAGTTAAATCTTGCTACTCACCTTCTGAGCGGAGATTAATTGTAGTGCCCTGGCATTTTGGCTCCTGCTTGTGATCGTCAGGAGGCATTGTGCGGCCTAGTGCTGAATGCTGGGCGGGAGAGGTGGCTGCTCTCCTGAACCAGGAGTTACTGGACACACATTGACCTTCACCTTCTGCCCTATTCCCCCCCTCCCCCCACCTGGGCTGGTGGGGGTTATCACAGTCCTCATCCATATGGCTGATCTACTTCATTGGTACTCCGTGGCAGTTCCTCAGTTACAGACGGCTCCGGTGTGATTCTTCCAAGATGGCGGAAGCTGCGTGTACCACGGATCCCCTGGGAGAGGTGCCCAACATTCTACTGCGGCTACATGCACTGTTTTTAACCTTCTGGAGGAAGCAGAGTGATAGGAGAACCCAATCAATACCCAAGGCTACTGCAACACCTCAGAGACCACTCCCCAGTGTCCGATGCCATGAAACCCGCCAGAGACAGCAAAGGCCTTTTCAATCTACCTCCAGGAAGGTGAGGAGCAGATCAGCGTCAGCAACACCTAACCTCTGGGCAAGCATGTGGACCATGCAGAAGGAACAGGCTAGAGAGGGCAGCAGCTAGGCACAAGGAACTCACAGCTGATATTGGCACTGGGCCAGCTGATTGTCAATCTTGTATGGCACTGCACCATACCTATAATGGGAATTGGCTGACCGCAAGGTTAAGGCTCCTCTTACATGTCTGCACATAGCCTATGGATGTCATTTGCTAGCAAACTTAATATTGTGTGTTTAAATCTGTGGTGCTTACATATTCTGCTTGTTATGTCCCTAGACAACATCGGGGTACCATATTTTCTTACTGTTATATTCCATTGAATCTAGCCTGATTATTTTATCTTTGTTTGCCAAGCCTGTTCATCTCATAGAAGTTTACTCTTGCATGCCTAATCTGAATGTCTTACCACTTAAAATGTGCTGCTTTTGTCTTGTATGTCATGACATGTATTGTTTTCACTGAGTCTGTTACTTCTGTCATGACATTTCAAGATTATCTGTTACCTTTCTCATGCACTATAAAAATAAAGAACTATAAAAAAAAAAAAAAAACCTTGGTGGGTTAAATATGTGGTAGCTAACCAGTGCTTGCTAGCCAGACTTCGCATTAAATTTTTTTAAAATAAAAATCCTATAATGGTCAGTATGACCTCCAAATTACTGTATGGGAGGTTTAAACCCTCCCTATACCCTCACGTGCCACGAAGAACGTAGGGGTATAACTGCTAAAGGTTTAATACCATTGACTGGTCAGCCATTGGATAGGTCTGTAAAACAATGGTGGATACAGTGGGGTCATTATTGGCATGGCCCCCCTATTATTGGCATGGGGCTCCCTAGTGCAAATCTACCCCCATAATAATAGTGTGGGAGCCCAATAAAGCTAATACTTAAATAAAATTAAATATTATGCTTACCATCAAAAGTCTTATTTTGCACTGGCCATGGGAGGTGGCAAAAGGGAGCCTCAGTTTACCCCCAATAAATTACCCCCATTATTTATTTTGATGTCCTCATCCTGATTCCCATTGGTGAGGTCATGGGGGGGCTATCAAGTGCTGGCCAGCTGCCACTGGAGTAACCCTTGCATTGCCAAGGGTTTTTACCATTTGCTTGCTGGCTGCTGGAGCTGCCAACAGGCACATAGTTTGGATTTTTAAAAATCCAGGTTTGAATTTGAACCATTCAGGCACGGATTTGAATCATTTGGTCTCTATTTCAGCCATCCAACAGTGTTACGTTGTTCCAGACCAAATTCAGGCTTGTTTAGGAGCTCACATAAAACCAAACAAAGAGGGTGGGGACTAAGCTCATGTAGAGAGATTCCCTACTGTCTGCCTAATCTCTGTGGGTTTGACTGCAAGATGCAGGTGGATTTATTTAGCAAATTTGCCTTCTACCATTGCTTTCTTGCCTTCTTCAAATTTGGTTGAAATCTTGAGTGTGATAAACATGCAAATCCTATATTTTCTAGAATTACTGAAATGAAAGCAGGCACTGAATGTTCTTGAATGAGATCTACACATATGGTTGAAGTAACTAGATATGCCTTTGGTAAATATGAACATTTTAAAACCAGGTGAAATTTGGCTATTTTGACATAATGTTGACCTTAGTGAATTACCCCAATTATGGGGTCATTCCTGATCTTGTCTGTTAAGTTTTAACAACCAGCTGTTTCATGCTAAAGTGACAGAAGGTAGAATAATTTTTTCCCCGGTTGCAAAATCTGACCATTAGCGACAACAAATGACTAGCTGATAGTACTGTTAACAACTCCCATATAGCATAAATAGGAGTCCTTAACACCTAATTACCTTCTGGTCTCCAAACGTCCTGCTAAACTTTAATGTTTTCTCTATGCCTTCAAATGTAAAAGGCAAGTTAAGTTAACAATAGCAAACCCATAACACAACCTATAAAAGAACTGAATGGGCTTGCTCTACTAACTATAATAAAAAATAATATTAACCCGTTAAGACCGCAGCCAAATGTACAAGTTGTGATCAAAACAAAACGTAAACAAAACCTAGCATTTGCGCTATATGTCTGTCCAACCGTAATTCACCTCTTTCATATTAAATGCACCCACACTTATTATATATCATTTTATTCAGGGGAAACAGGGCTTTCATTTAACATCAAATATTTAGGTATGGAACATAATTTAATATGAATAAAATATAAAAAATGGGAAAGAATAAGATTTTTAAAAAATGTTCTTAGTTCTACGTGACATTTTAACTGTAAATGTCAAAATACTGTTTGCTTTTACTGCAATAAAATACACATATTTGTATTCAGCGATGTCTCACGTGTAAAACAGTACCCCCTATGTACAGGTTTTATGGTGTTTTGGGAAGTTACAGGGTCAAATATAGCGTGTAACATTTTTCAGTTTTTTCACATTGAAATTCGCCAGATTGGTTACGTTGCTTTTGAGACCATATGGTAGCCCAGGAATAAGAATTACCCCCATGATGGCATACCATTCGCAAAAGTAGACACCCCAAGGTATTGCAAATGGGTATATCCAGTCTTTTTAGTAGCCACTTGGTTACAAACACTGGCCAAAGTTAGTGTTAATATTTGAAAATGCAAAAAACTAATTTGAATGCCAATTTTGCCCAGTCTTTGTGACGATACTGTATTCTCAGTCTAAGAAATAAAGAGTTAAAACATTTTTTTTTTACTTACCTGAATCCAGTAGCAAGGTCCATTGGCACTGGATCAGGCTCCTCCTGCGACAATAAAGCATTGAATGAATTCTTTCCTATGGGGTCTTTTAAAAGAACCATTTGGCCCATCTAGTCTGCCCAGTTTTTTTTCGAATATTTTTAATTAGTCCCTGGCCTTATCCTAAGTCTAGGATAGCCTTATGCCTATCCCACGCATGCTTAAACTTCCTCACTGTGTTAACCTCTACCACTTCAGCTGGAAGGCTATTCCATGCATCCACGATCCTCTCAGTAAAATAATACTTCCTGATATTATTTTTAAACCTTTTCCCCTCTAATTTAAGACTATGTCCTCTTGTTGTGGTAGTTTTTCTTCTTTTAAATATAGTCTGCTCCTTTACTCCTCCTTTACTAAAGTTAAACTCTGTGAAGAAGCAGGAAGCACCTTGAGTGTCTGTCTGGGAGACAGCCACTAGAGGAAATCTTAACCCTGCCATGCTGTACAGGAGACTTCTTGGGGCAAGTATATTAAAGAGACTCAGGAGATTGGGCATCCCGGGGCCCTTCTTGTGCCATATTGTGTAGAGGGACAAGGAGACAGGGTATCCCCTGAGCCCTTCTTGGGCCATATTGTATAGAGGGATCAAAAGACTGGGCATCTACTTGGCTCTATTTTAGGTTGAATTAAAGGAACCTCGAAGACTGGGAATTTCCTGGGTCCCATTTTAATATCCTTAATCCTGTTACCAGTGGGGTGAAGAACGGAGTAAGGTCCATTTGTTGGGTTCCTCCCTACCTCTTATTATTATTGGGGTCCAGGAGATGCCTATTATATTTACTGTGCCTTCCAGTGGAGATCAGTACTGTAAGGCATGTTTCAATGCTACATACACCTCATGTGCGTCATCTGCAAATTGTATTGTACATCATAAACAGCTATTTTAATAAGTAACTAAAAAATGCTTCTACGGGTTAAACCCATTATTTTAAGCCATTCTAGAAATCAAATGGGTACTGGAAATTTTATCCTGTACAAATATCTTGTACATATTAATTTTGTTGTCAGTAAAGTAGAGAGCATATTATTGCAAGTAATATAAACTAAAAGGCTGTCAGTTAGATTCATATTTTCTTCATGATGGGTACTGTCATCTAAACAATATGCAAAGCATCATATAATTATTATATTTATATGAAACTCTTAGGCTGTACATTCTATACTGATTGAACAATATGTGCTTGCCTTTGAATTTATGCCATTAAACTTCAAATCCTGTCATTTACGAAAAAATTGATAGTTTCCCTCTTGCAAAAACTTTAATTTAAATCAATTGCAGTTTTACTATTTGATTATGTATAGTGCCAATATAACATTGAACATAAATATATTTTAATTCTGGCTAATGGAAAACAAAGGCTTGTATTTCAGAAAGTCCAGATTTATTTGACAGAGAACAATAAATAAAGGAAGTTTGATTAGTCAAAACTTTCCCCAAGAGTAACAGCTATAGTCACGAAGTGACATTTAACAAGTGCCAACATTCAAGCATAAATAATCCATTTTCCTAAGTGTTGCATTTGGCATGTCATATTTTGGATCACATAATGAAAAGTTATTCTAAAATCCTGATTAAAAAATAAAGAAAAATTTGCAAAAGTTAAGGATTGTACTAATTATTACTGCAAAATATTAATATAAAAAGGACAGTACTTTTCCTGCTTTTACAGAAATATATTAATCTGTATGGTAAACATGAAGCACTAAGATTTTTTTATTCCAACTACACTGCAAAATGTACGTAGGACAGTGAGCTGACCTATTTAATTGTTTCCGTCCTTAATAATCAATTTAGGGTTCCCTTCAGATTAGATATTTTTTGTATCAATGTATCAAGCTTTGATCATCTGTGCATAGCATTGGATCAGCTATTCAGAGATCAGTTTTGTAGACAGAAGTTTAAATCTTTTCTTCAGGATATGTTGGGATCAGAATGTGTCTATACAAAAATATAACAGGAGTGTATATGCGAGTTCCATTGGACCCCAGGATGATTTCTCCACTTGTAGTACTGTTTAGATCACTTTTTAGAGCAGAACTCTCCCCCCAATGTAAATGGTATGTGTAGTGTTTAACCAAAAGCAAAAATACAAGAGTATTCTTTTGCAATATAGTGATAATGTACAAGCAGCAGATTAAATTTTGTATAGGACATTATGTCATTATTGCTCAAAAAAGATAGATCTAGTAATATAGGTAAAGCCCTCTAGTAGATGATATGAGAGGCTTAGAAGGGTTGAATGAATATATATATATATATATATATATATATATTCATACTAGTTCCATGTAATTCTATCTTTATACAGCCTCAATAGCCTCCTCTAGATTGTGGCTGAGGTTTAAATAATAATTCCACTGTAAATAATAGTGTATGTGACGTATAATTCTATTCTCAGCTTTCCCTGCTATTGGCTATTGTATGTAATATACTCCCCTTACAGTTTATATTTGGGAAGTATATATCCATCATTTTGTATGTTTTTTTATTATTATCCACCTTGAGCCATGAGACATATCTACTTAAGGCGATTAGTGTGTGGTGATTCGCTAAAGTGAGTGCCCGGGAGATTTTATGCTACCTTATCTTGTATAGGGAGATTGGAGTTGGCTGACAGCCTAAGCTATCCTTTACTTATTAAGAATAAAATCACTGCTTCTAAAGATAGAACTTTGTGAGGTTAAAAATGCACTGAGGTATCCTACTTCAACCCATGCTAGACCCTAGAACTGCTCCTATAGGCGTTCCATTGGTTGCTTAGTTACAAATCAATCCCTCGTACTACGCACTTGATTACCACTAAGATAGTACCCTTCATATAGCAATGTATTGGATACCAGAAGGGCACATTGACATGTAAGAGAATCATTTGTATACACAAGTTAGATCCTTAGACTTAGTCCACTTATGCCAATATTTTAAGCGCTCCATTGGTTGCTAGGTTACAATCTGGAATGCAAACAGCATCTTCAATTACGATAGTAGGGGGGTTACTCTGTGTTTTGTGGCTGTGGATGCTTGTTTTGGTCCAAATTGCAATTTGTCTGATTTTGGCTGCGTAGGATGATCAGCTGAACCAAGTAGTGCTAATATACTCCAATCACTGCACTGCAAGATACATACATAATATTATAGTATGTTTACACCCTTTTTGTTCCTTTTTTACACCCTTTTTGTTCCTCAGTTACTGAATTATAATCTCAGTTCTCAAATTCTGCCGAGCTAAACCAACATTTGAGTGAATTTTGGGTATTCTGAAAAATATACTATTTTCAGAAAAAATGTTCCGCTGAGCAAAATGTTCTCACCATATACAAGTCAAGTGACTGGCTGTGTGTGATGTGTGTATTTTGACTGTGTTGAAAAAAAGAAGTGATTGAGCCTGAGGTCACAATTAGTACACTTGAATAGGGGGGTAACCCCAACTAGAAACTAAAATGAATAAACAAAAAATAGTGTATCTAAGGGGAGGAGGGGAAAAACTGGGAAAAGATAAACTCTAATAAGAGTGTCAGCTTATCACCATTGTTGATTATATATTTGCTTTTTTTGTTTAGTGAAGAGTTTGTGATATGTTTTAACCATTTATCACGGGTATCAGATCTTGCCAGCCACGTTCCCCATTATCATCTTTTTATGCCCCAGCTGCCACATCAAAATGTACTGTACATCAGAGCTACTACATGCGAACAAACATTGCCAAGGCTTAGTGTTCATACTTTGCCTGTATTATTTAAACTCAATTTAATTATTGCATTTATTTCCATTTACTCGTGGATACATAGCTGTAGATTGAAAGATTGCATACATACACAATGAACATTTATTTTATTTCAGCTTAATCTATGAGAATTCAGAAATTTTTTTCAATGTTTGAGATTTTTGAAAGCTTGCCGTCACAAGTTAAATAATCCACATGGTTCTGATTAAAGTAATGTTACATCATCTATTATGAAATATTGTTCCTCGGTACGGATTATGAAAAGAATGCTCAGTTAATATTGATTGAAGGAAAAAAGAAAGCGCAAACTGAAACAAACTGATAAAATCGTGCTTTTAAAATTCTACATCAGCATATGTTTCTTATTTGGAATTCCTTCAAGTTGTAGAAGCTGAATTGGATTGAGATAGGAGTTAATAAGTAAGCCATTCCTATCCAGTTTTGCATCTCTAATTAAACATTATTTTTCTTTAAAAAAGGCTGACTAAGACTGTGTTACTGCATCCCTAGTATTAAAAGAAAACATCTATTTAATAAGATAACTATTTCCCTGTGCTGTAATTTAATGAACATTTAACTTGATGCAGAATCCCTATTGAAGCAAAAATTTTGACATTAAATAGAGTAAAATAATCATAGGAGATTGGCGTTATTTAAAACTAATAAGCATTATAGATGAGTTACTTAAAAAGAAAGCAACTCTCAACTTTGCTATAACTGACCAGCAGCAAGGCTTATGAAAGCTACAGAGACAAGTTCTCTGTATAGAAAAGGTACTTGAGGTCTGGGTTGATGGATACAAAACTGTTGTAGTCCATATGCACTTAGTTGCACAAACCCTGCCATCTGCTAGTGTACATTTACAATAATGGCAATGATAATCTGTTATCAGCCTCAAATCATACATATATATTTACACACACATATTTATAATTGTGTGATGATGGTGATGTGCCAGAGGAATGCTTGTCACCATATTGCAAGTATAGTACAGGCACATCAAACCTTATCACAAGCACAACACAGGCACATCACACCTTATGACAAGCAAAACATAGGTAAAGCACACCTTATTGCAAGCACATTTGAAGCGTGTATTATTTATAGATAAGACTGATTTATAAACACGCACAGGGCAATATATACCCCGAGCATGTACACAAGGTTATATAAATTTCCCTGTGCAGGGGTATATATCAGGGCAGTGTGTGAGACATAACCTTGTGTATATATTGGGGTCATATATTCACTTACACCAGCACGGAGATTGAACTCACAGGACATGCCCTAGAACCTAGGACCTACCCTAGCACAGAGACTGATCTCACTGGACTTGCCCCAGGACTTCTAACAGCCTCCTGCACGCAGGAGGGCAAAGATGCCAGATATGAGACTTCTGGCGGCAACAAAGGCAACATCACATTGTCCGTGAGATTGCTCTCTCACACTCTTGCAGTCGCATCTGCTTCCGGCCACGGCTAGAATCTGAAAGCAGCCATGGCAGAACTCTTAAAGGATGCTTCCAGGGCCGGAGTAAGGATTCTTGCCGCACTAGGCAACAATCCATTTTGCCGCCCTCTCAAGAATGCAACCAAATTCCCTCAGAGGTTTATTCACTAAACTCTAAATTGCAGTAAAGAGACATTTAGGAAAAGAGACGCACTGAGTAGACATTACAGGGAAATTATAGTGTCCCCCTCCGTCAAGCACACCTCCCCCCTCGTGGTGCAGAAGGGGTTAGAAACCCCTTCTCCCACTTAGATGAGGTCGCTAGGTGGGCCAGGTCTTGCTCCACCTTGTGAGGGTCATCCCAGTCGTACATACTCTCCCTCCACTCAAAAATGTCACGGAACCGGGTTTGTGTAGAGCTCCCAAAATCAGGCTCTGAAAAAGACTCCCATAACAAACCAGGGCCATCAAACTCATCTCCCTCTGGCCTCGTCATGCTCGGCTGTCCAGGGTATATACTGCGCTGCATACCACCAGAGTGCCTGGTAGGCATCTTCCAGCCACAGCTCCTGCCATACCCGGTGCTCCAGTTCCTTTATCCACTCCTCCAGGGGCTTCATGCCACTCGTGTCTGCTGTCGCTGCTCCTCACTGGGGAGTCCCTCGCCCTGCTGGTGCTGTATATTATCCAGTGCCTGGTACCAGATGCCTTTGCGGGCTTCATCTCGATCGAACATGACACCCTCATCGTATAAAACAGCTGGTTCCATCCTGCTGCTGTCAGGGTCGCTGTACTCAGACATGCATTGCCTTCAATTTGTAAATCCGGGAAATGGTGTTTCCTTTTAGCAATCCTTCTGGGCTGTGGGAATGATCCCGCCGCTTGCCACCAATTGTAACAGTATACCCAGGCATAAACATTGGTTAAAGGCCATTTAGTAGATCTTCCCTTCCAAAGACACAGGCACAGCTACTGTAGACACCAATACACAGAAACTGGAGAAGCATATGAATGCTCTCAAACATACGAATGCTGTAAACAGCCGAATAGGAAAAACCATACGAATAGGTTTGCACTCCTAGCAGTCAAACTGGAACAGCATACAATAAATCCCCCCAAGAACGAGACAAGGCTCCGTTTTGAGGGTCAAGCAGGAACAGACAGAGCTGTTGGTTAGTTGTTCTTGTATATTTGTATACACATTCTTACACATTATTACCACCCACAGGGTTTTGTAAAACAACCAATAAACACGTACAATATACTCAGACACTCCCACACAAAATCCTCCCCTCTGCCTTTGATACAATTACCTTACACAATGGGTTAATGTAATTATCACAGGCAGAGAAATACAGTTTTTCCACATTATTCATAACGTTAAAAGTATACATCACATTCACATAAAACTTAAATTTCAGAACCAGCTAAATAAAAACATTCGTCAAAACCATACAAATTGGTCCAGTGGTTCAAAAGATAGATCGTAGTCCTTCCTGACCAAATGAAGCATGGCTTTTCTGCCCAAAACCAGTTCCACAGAGTCTTCTATCATGGAGATAATTGGGAAGTAATCCAATTATCTCCAAAGACAGAGGCAAAACTCCATTGAACACATGGCAGCAAAAGACAATAAAATACATAAAAATATATAACTGTGCATAAAACAGGTACATTCAAAATATCCCCAGATAGCTCAGATCTGAGCACACATTATTACTGAATGGCACTCAGATCACACACATACAGTTCAATTGCGATGAAGCCAAAGTCTTTCCCATAGTCTTTCATTATATAAATGGGCTCCATGGCATAGCTATCTGAGATATCACCGCTCAAACAGGGCAAGAACCGAATGACCCGGCTTTCGTGTCTTTGCAGGGAAAAATCAAGCGTTTCAATATGGGGCCATAGTCTAAAGGCAGCTCGGCTCCTCCAATGCACAGTGGCGAGATTGGTCTCGTCACACAGGAATTCAAAGTGAATTTCCAATTTAAGGCCAAAGTAGCCAAACTGGAAGCATAGTTGACTTTTTAATTTATATTTTATCTGTTTTAGATTTAAATTTGAAATTTACTTTGAATTAATTTGAATTCTCAACAATTCTCATATTAGTAAATAACTTATAATATGGTAAAAAAAAACAGAAAAGGGTGAGAGCACTCTACAACCATAGAAGAAATCTAGAAGAAATCTAGAAGAAACAAATTAAAATCAAGAAATACTCAAAAAAGTCCCATAAAAGGAGTCCAAACACCTAATGCATTTCAGCGATTGCCTTCGTCAGAGGTGATGTCTTTGTCCGTGGCATGCATCTTTTTAAACTGTCTATTTGGCACCTTTTCTCCATAGCCGCAGTTTTTCCACTTCCGGACTTCGACGCCGGGTCGCAAGCTGCGTCATCATGTACCCGAGTCTTTGCTCACTTCCGGTTCCGGGCGTTCATTTCCGGGATCGGCGTCAAGACGTATATAGCTGAAAGACGTTTGACGCCATCTGAAAATGCCCACAAACTGTACACATGACTCTTTCAAAGAATAAATATTTAAAACAAATACATAAACAATTTCTTCTGTTAATACTGTCCTCAAAAACTCAATTAATTTCGGAATTCTTATGTTTCCGGATAACATTCATTATATAAATAGAATACACATGTAGTAAAAATGATTGGTTCCACATTATAAAAAAATTATAAAAAGATGATCTAATATAAAACTCACAACACACTTCAGAGAGGAATAATATGAATATAAACTTGGAGAGACTTACACATATACATCTGGATATACAATAAATACTAATCTTATTTAAAAAATAAAATTTTCTCAGACAGCATTTATTGTGCAGATTAAAAACACATATACACAATAAAATAAATATTTCTACTTTTCTATTTTTGTTAAATCTAAAAGAACAACCTCTACAAGCACCATAAAAGTGAAAACCTTTACTCCCTTTTAAAAAATTGCCATCTAATCCTGCCTTGTCTTTATCTAAAAAATCTCCTGGTTAAGATTTGGTTAAAATTATTGGCTCCTCTAAAAATAAACCTTGGATGGTTATCTAAAAAAGGGAGTATATCCGGATCTTCCTTAAGGATATGCCAATGCTTTCTTATAACCTTCCGTAGTGCCATAATATTAGAGCTAAAATTGAAAATGAGGGGAATCATTTCACCTTTATCCTCTAGAGCTCTTCCTTTTTGAGGATTTTTATATTTTAAAAGTGATTCCCTTTCCCTCTCTCCAATTTCTTGCTCTATTTGGTCTAAATGTCTTTTATCATATCCTTTATTGATAAATTTCCGTTTTTAAATATCTGCTTGTTTAAAATATTCATCCTTCTCTGTACAATTTATCTTAATCCTTAAGAGTTGACCCTTTGGTATATTGCTGAGCCAAGGTTTAAAATTACAACTTTTTAAATCAATAAAACTATTTACATCAACTGTTTAAAAAAAAGATGTCATCTATATAATGTTTATATAGGACCAGATTTGCCCTGATGTTCTCTCTGGAGAAGACGAAATTCTCTTCCCAGAAATACATAAAAAGATGTGCATAGCTCGGGGCAAATCTGGTTCTCATGGCATTACCTAGTGTTTGAAGATAATATGTCTTCTCAAACCAGAAAAAAATATATTTTTAAATAAAATCAATACCTCTTATTAAAAAATCCACCTGAAGGTTATCTATATCTCCTGACTTCCTTAAATAAAAATGAATTGCTTCACAGCCCTTTCCATGATCAATTATCGTATATAGACTTTTAACGTCGCATGTAGCCATAATAAAGTCACTGTGCCAATTAAACTTATCTAAAATTTGCAAAAGACTCATTGTGTCCTTTAGATATGCTGGACATTCTATAACCATTTTCTGTAAAAATTGATCTATATACTGAAATAAAGGTGCTAGAAGTGATCCAATCCCAGAAACTATTGGTCTACCTGGAGGATTGGTGTCATTTTTATGCACTTTGGGTAGGACATAAATGATCGGTATTCTTGGATTTTTTGTGTTTAAAAAGTCATAACTTATAATGCATTGAAAATAGGGCTCCTCCCATCCTGTATTGTCCTATTAAAGTGGGCTGAGTATCTTTTGCTTCCCATTCATTTACCAGAAGTAAAGCTGAAATGTCCCCTGATATAAACATGAAGTAAAATATATTACCTAATGCACTAGCATTTTCATTAACTTAATTTGACTTTCTTGTTTCCCCTGTGTCTAATATTTAAATATTCTAATTTTGATTTTTAAAATATTTTATACATATTTGATATTCTAATATTTTTAAAACAAATATATTATAAAAGTTTATCCAAAAATATTAAATCATTTCAAAAGCTTATCCAAAAATATTAAATTGAAGCAGATTGAAACAGTCTAATTTTTTTTTAACATTTTATTGTTCTTTTTTTTTTTTTTTGCTTGTCAATCAGTATTCTTAGCAGAATAAAATTAACAGGTAGGAATCATTCAGTTTTTAACAAATAATCTTTCTATTTGAATCTGGCAGGTGTCAAATAATTTAAAAACACTCTCACTTACAACAAAGGCAAATAATTGCTGTTAGTGCTAAAATGACCGCATATAATCAGAGCACCAGTACTACAGGACAGATATCCATTATAAAACAATTATGGTTATTACATACAGACCTTCAGAAAAGTCTGTTTTTTTCCCAACTTGTAGTTTATTGGTATTTCAAGATAAGGAGGTGGTACAGAAATGAAAAGGAGGGTGGGAAGGGTGGGTTAAAGACACTTTCGTAATTCATGATAGTCTATTATTTATCACAGAGCATAGTATTACATGGTGACAGATTTGTTTTATACAGAGTAAAATAAAATAAGTGTCTCTGCCTGCCTGAACTCTTTATGGAGGCAGAGGCCCTATGAAATGGGAATGTCACTCTTTCTCCCTCTCTATTTTTTATTTTTGTTGATTATTATATATATGTTATTACCATTCTAAAAGATATGATTGATCCTATCCATATCTTATGAATTGTAAAATATCTGGTCATGGCTTAACCGGTTTGTAGGCAAGCTTGGTATTGATGGTCGGGTTACCGTTTGTATAGGTGTTCCTATTCTGGACTAGTTGTGTCGTGCTTTATGCACCGATGTTCTTCAAGGAATTATCAGTACCTAGGGGTTTTGGGAAAACTGGAGAGGGTGAGAAGTATCTTCCCGCTTCTTCCTGCTTCTGTGAGGAGCTACAAACTCCTTGTTCAATATGTGAAGTGTAACAAGGGACAGGGGAATGGGGGAGGTAAAGGGGTATAACCCACGGCAGGTACGACCGAAAGAGTCTCATATGGTAGTGAGAGCGTGGGGGCATTGTGACACTCGTCTCTAGAGTGTATAATATAGTACAATTTCACGGTGTTGGAGTGGCCTGCTTGTAGGTAGCCCACACTTGGTGGGTGGTGTGGCTCAGTTTCCCTATTCTCGTTTGGTACCACATCATCATCTCATATTCTAGTGTGGCAGTTACCGTTGTCTGTATTTCTTTAATGGATGACAAGATGGTGGACTTTGCTATTAAGGTGGAAGTTGAAGCGAGTACCAGATATATTATCTTTTGGATAGGTTTGGGTATGTTTGTGGGAAGTAGAAAAGTCTATTTTTGGTAAAGCTATGCTGAGAAATCTTGTTTCTACGATGCTCCCAGAATGATATGCAGTGTATGCAAATAAGCACAAACAGGCATCATATTTCATACTTAATACTTCATTTCTGTAAGCACCCTTATCAATGGTGTGCAACTTTAAACACAGCTTTTAAAATAAAAGCTTGGGCTGGGATCCAAATTGACAGAGGAGTCAAAATTAGCCATAGGTAAACCTACATAGCGATTCCAATCAATTGACTATGTTAATCACTGAAGTAAGAACTCAAAGTTAATTCCAGATGAATTTCAAATTTAAGGCCAGAGTAGTCGAACTGAAAGCACAGACTTAGATAATTTTTAGGGATCGGCGATTTTGCCCCTAAATTTTAAATCCTCCTTGAATTTAATTTAATTTAATCCTCACTTTAGTAAACAAACCTGTATCTTTCCTAAGAGAGTTTAGGAAAACCAACTTACCACAGTGTAGGAGTGTGTATGTGTTAATCAGCCTGTGTACATTGGTATGCACATCATGTGGGAGCTCATATCACAAGATTCTCTATTAAATTAAGGAAAAACAAAAGGAAGGTCACTAAAAGGGCACAGTGCAATTACAGCCATTCCTGTGCTTTGACTGTAAAACAATGTGAGGAATGCATGTATTCTTACAATCTGTAATTTGACTCAGTGTTTATTCAAGGGAATTCTATTTCCATTTCTAAATGAGTAAAACTGATCAACGTTAAAGCATCACAATGCTACTCCTATTAGGGAAGACACTGAACAATACATTAATATACACGTATGGATATAATCTGTGCTAATGTGTAATGCATTACACTTCATTAAGGTTCTAAATAAATTAAATATCCCTGTATAATACCTTAACCATTATCAGAAGTAATCAACATGGGTTTTGTAGTTTGCTACTAATTTATTTTTATTTTAACATGAGGTATTTTAAGAGGTGTATGGTGAGCTTAATTTGTAAAATGTGTCATGATAAATGAGTATTGTTAGAAATATATTTCTAGACACAATTAGCTTAGCGAGCTATGTTACTTGTCCCCTTCTCTCCATATTCTGTTATTTATAACTGCAGTGACTTACAAAAAACCTCTGCAGTTATAGCTTTATTTCCAACATTGGAGCATCCATGTTTCCTCTTATTGAAGGTCTATCTTATGCACAATTAATTTTGACCTAAATTTTGACAATTAATTGCCACGTTTCCCAAATTTTGCTCTGTGAAAAATTCCCTTAATCTGTATACTGTAGTATAAAAACTAAGGAATCAATCTGTTTATGTTTGTTTGTAATAAATTGTGCAGAAATAGAAAAAGGATGCGATAAGCACTTAGCAGTTCCACCAGATGAATGGTAGGAGATGTTATGTGTCCAGCACATCTCAGTCCAATGTCATCAACAATTTCATAATTTGTAATGTAAATAAATTTTTAGTAAAATTATATGATCTATGTACAAAAGTGAACAAAAAGAAAAATAATTACAACGATTACAGTTGATACAATAGACCAGGGGTAGGCAACCTTTTAGCAGTACTGTGCCGAAATAAGATTGTGATGTCCCGTAGCGTGCCGGTCCAATTTTTTTTAATTGAAGTGTGTTTGTTGCCGTATTTTGCTTGTGTTATTTATTCTGCAGTTGCTTTGTATCGTATTTGTGCATATATGAGCTATTATATTGTATATGTTCACAAGTAGTTTGTGGTGTTGTGTATGATACCTGCTTGTGGAATTGTGTGTGTGTAGATGGATATGTCACATTGTGTGTTTGGTAGTGTGTTTATTTGAGGGGCTTTTGGGGTATTGCATGTGCGAGGCTGCATGTGGGGTTGTGTGCATGTATGTGCATTGTAAGTGGTGTTGAG
Source organism: Pelobates fuscus (assembly GCF_036172605.1). Lineage (NCBI taxonomy): Eukaryota > Metazoa > Chordata > Amphibia > Anura > Pelobatidae > Pelobates > Pelobates fuscus. The sequence continues at coordinate 226,407,675 of NC_086319.1, forward strand.
TTTGTAGGAATTGTATGTTTGTATGTGGGTAGTTTGTATTATTTGTATGAGTGGAGGGTTATTGTGCATTTCTATGTATATCTAGCAGTGTGGGTGGCTCACCTGGGTTCCAGTGGGGACCAGGCTGTCCAGGTACAGGTCAAGGACAGGAGTTGCAACAGCTGTTGTGGGCTGCTCTACTACAGTGTGGATTCTCATTCACAAGTGCTGGGAGGAAGTGATCTGAGATCACTTCCTCTACGTGCTGCAATGCATAAATTGAGGATTGCCCTTCACAACTTTTTCGTATTTGCAAATATCTGAAGTTTCCTTGGGACTCCTGATAGGCCAGAGCCTGTTTGGCTCTAGCAGCCTTGGTGCCGTGCAAATACACGTTGAGTGCCGTATGTTGCCTACCCCTGCAATAAGCCAATTGTAGGGTGCATTATGAACAGTGCACTGCAGATTAAAACGGGTGTAAACCATTTAGAACAATTACAAACAGAAATATCAGAGGTAAGGAAGGACAAAGAAGGTTAAGTACAGGGAAAGAACACGTGGGAATGGTGTTCCTGTACTTTTTTCTCAGCAGGAACTCTATGGCTGGGTCATTCTTGGTGTGTGTGTAAGGATGGTTCGCTGGCAACCCATGGCAATGCTCTGACATGAAATGTATATGCCAGAGCTCCAAGAGAGATTCCTCTCATTTTATGGTCTCCCCTGCACCTGATGGGTATGCAGCCCTCTGGATCACCAGGGATCTGAAAGCTCCATTTCCCTCAAGGTGGAAACAGGTAGAGGGAGAATAATTTTTTTTAAAAAAAGTGATTTTTTTTAAATAAAAATAGTGTAGCGCAGCTCCTATGTCTCAGCTGGATATCTCCACTGGAGTCCCCTCTTAGCTGGAAGAAGCACTGTTCAGTGAATATAGCCCTCTTGTCCCAGTAATCAGATGACACATGATTCTGGAAGTATAACTGATTTTATTGGGAGCAATGCACTCTTTTATACATGGATAAATAAATTATCTCCTGGACACAGAGAGCCTAACATATAATACACCCCAAAACACAATTAAACAGGCATGAACTTCCGCATGTGATAAATCCCCGGATAGCTCTGATCCGAGTGCCCATGTTGGACAAAGTGGCACTCTGATCCATTTACAATTGCAAAATTGCCACCGGGATAAATATTTGACCGGCCACTATCAAAGTCCATGCCGAAAAGAGTTCCACAGTGGTTGTCCTTGCCCGGTCAAATATCGGGAGCTCCTGTGAACTGATAATGGGTGCTCTCCCTGACTCTCAGGGAGCAAATATTCGGCTTTGTCTTTTGTACCTCCCCTCCAAAGAGCATTCTCCTAGCTGGCTGGAAAGTGGGGCAAAACAGAGTTAGTAGTTCACTGGGTGATGTTGGTAACCACAGCCAAGCCAATGTTCCAGGAAAGTCCTGCTGAAATCCTTGCGGTACTCTACGGCTGTACTAAAGCATTTGCAGGCCTGGGGAGAAACACTCGTGGGTGTTCAACATGGAGGAGTAGGCAGTGAGAGCCTGGGTAGTGATAGGGTGTTTTGGAGAACATTTGAAGAATAGAATTATAATATGCCACACGTTACTCCTCATCCCACTCCCTACGCCCCCACACACAGTAAACCCCCCACACACAGTACACTCCACTGCGCAGTACACCCCCCACGCAGTACACTGTCCCACACACAGAGTACAGCTCCCCATAAACAAACGTTTTGACACACACACTTGACTCCACACATACACACTTCACCAGCATACACACTTCATCCCCACACACATTCACCAACACATACATACAGATGTTAACCCTATAGACACATGCTTCACACCATCGCACAGACACTACAACCCTTATATACATACATACACATTACAGCCTCAAGATACACACACTCTACAGGATCTATACATACGCACTACAGTCCCTGTCAATACATGCACAATCTCTACTCCCCCTACACATGTGCACATGCACAGACACTACAGACTCCTTTAAATACACACAAAGTGCACCACAAACAGACCCCTTTAAATACTCACGACCCCTGTACACACACTTCACTGTAAACAGCCCCTTCCACACACATGCCAGTCCTTTCCAATTTTGTTCTTTGGTATCCCACTTACGGGCATGCAAGAGACAAGACACCAGCAGACGTAGTGAATGCGTGTCATTAAATTCACTTGTGCTGTGCAAAACAAACAAAGGGCATTTCACCCATCATGGTGATACTCTTGGGTGAATTCCCATACTTTTCCCACAGGAATTGACCCCTGGTTAGTGGTGCAATAGAAAGAAGGTGGGTTTCTAATTATCCAGAGCAACAGATTATCTTGCTCCAACTAATAATAATAACTGATTGGGACTCGTGAACACCATAGCTGCACTTGTCTCATGTTTGAAGACAACTCAACCCTGGGTTGTCCCTCCTTAAAGGAACACTGCAGCATTGGGAGTACAAACCTGTATTCCTAACGCCATAAAGCAACTCTGACCAGTTCCATAAAGGTCACATCATTATGCCATAAAATGTAAAGTTTAGCTTACCTTTTTCCAGCTTACCTCACCACCTTCCACTGCATCATCAAGGAGCAAGTCTTCTAAGTGATGGTCCAATCCAATGCTCCTCATTGAAGAGCATTGGGGACCTGATACACATGAGCAGCGAACTCCACACATGCACTCAAGCTTCATTATAGGAAAGCATTATATTTAATACTTTCCTATGGGCTTCTGCATCAATGGACTGAGTTTTACTCGGTCAGTGCAGTGTAAGCTCTTTTAGTGCCTGTCAGAAAGACATAAAAAGAGCTTTCTCAAAAACTGGATTGTTTCACATTGCAGGATTAAAAGGACAGGGCAACCACATCCAGGCCATTTCATTGAGATGACGTGGTCTAGATGAGTTTAGTGTCCCTTTAAATTATTTCTTAAATTCAGAATTGTGTTAGACTTTTTATTTTTTTAATCTTAACCTTATTTTAATCCTATTTTTCTTATAGTTTTTTCTTTTAATCTATCTGTCTGTCTATCTATGTATCTATCTCTCTTAGAGAGCAGGTTTAGGCATATGCCATGATACCTCTCACATTGTTTGGCAACGTAAGGTGACACAGATAAAGTCACTTCATCGGATACTGTCACTTGTGGGCAAGCCTAAAATTTGATATTCACTTTCAAGTCCAAACAGTTCATACTTTATTAAACAATCCTGTCATAATTTCTATCCAAAGAGTTGTGAAAAAGAGAAAAGGAAACAGTATAAAGTTCAGCTACCTCTCTTTTGATCTCCCTGCCAGTTCAAGGAAGGCCCACTCAGAGCCAGAGCTCCAGGCCCAGACCCCCCCCCCCACACACACACACCTGTATAGCTTAAGATTTTGTTTGGAGGATAAATATAACGACAGACATTTTCCATAAAGTGTATGCAATCATATCTGTATACTCTACAAGTTATCCACATTTAAAGGTTCCACTTCTATATTATAGAAAAGAGAAAAGTGCTAGTGCGCTGAAAAATATGTATAGAGACACCTCTAAAATATTCCAGTGACTCTCCAAATGTAAAATAGTGGTTTTCACAGAGACCCAAAGACAAGTATGTGCACCCAACACACTGACACAAATATACTTATAGCCTTATAGCCTGTCAATGTTGGTAGCTGGGTACTGTAATCAGGGAGACAAAAACAGGGAGGGGGGACAATAGGAGGTACTCCTAGTGCATTAAAGTAAAAATATACACATAAAACACATATATATTAAAATCCCTATAGGTAAAAAACTCACAATTGTGGAGTGGTATAAGCCCCACTCACGGCTATCATGCCCAGGGAGGATCAGCCCCTTGGGTACGTGGGATCCACAGAAAAGCTCTTTGTAACCACTGTTTTAGACGCAAAAATTTATTGGTTTAAAATGAATTCCAAGCAGTAAAACATAAGAATGGGTCAGTCCAACCGCAAGCTCACCACACCAAATCGATCTGTAACAGGGATAGATGATAAAACGTAAGTCTTAACTCCTGTTTACTTCTGTTTCGAGGTGCCTCTCGCCGGTGGATGTTTCCCAGTCACTTCCGTGTGCGTCAATGCCGTGGTCACGTCATTGACGCACACGGAAGTGACTGGGAAACATCCACCGGCGAGAGGCACCTCGAAACAGAAGTAAACAGGAGTTAAGACTTACGTTTTATCATCTATCCCTGTTACAGATCGATTTGGTGTGGTGAGCTTGCGGTTGGACTGACCCATTCTTATGTTTTACTGCTTGGAATTCATTTTAAACCAATAAATTTTTGCGTCTAAAACAGTGGTTACAAAGAGCTTTTCTGTGGATCCCACGTACCCAAGGGGCTGATCCTCCCTGGGCATGATAGCCGTGAGTGGGGCTTATACCACTCCACAATTGTGAGTTTTTTACCTATAGGGATTTTAATATATATGTGTTTTATGTGTATATTTTTACTTTAATGCACTAGGAGTACCTCCTATTGTCCCCCCTCCCTGTTTTTGTCTCCCTGATTACAGTACCCAGCTACCAACATTGACAGGCTATAAGGCTATAAGTATATTTGTGTAAGTGTGTTGGGTGCACATACTTGTCTTTGGGTCTCTGTGAAAACCACTATTTTACATTTGGAGAGTCACTGGAATATTTTAGAGGTGTCTCTATACATATTTTTCAGCGCACTAGCACTTTTCTCTTTTCTGTATTACGTGGTACCATTTTACCAGGGTACATTGCTGGTGCTGCTTATTGTATTTTATTATTATATAATATTTTTTTGTCTATCAGTTTGAATCTTGCGCCAATTTATCTTATTTGTATACTACTTGTATATTATAGTTCACTGCAATTTCAAGATACAATTTCTTTACACTTTATTGATGGTTTAAGCTCTAGAATAGACTAACTACCGTAAGCTGTTACTTTACTGCCATAGCAACCTTGCCTACCAATCAAGCTGTGGAGAACAGAAGTAGGGCTTAATTTAGCGCCATTGCAAAGACAAAAAAAAATCAAAATGATGATAGTGTTGGTAGTTGTTCATGACTCTGAAACACCTGACAAAACACCCTAAAGAGCAATAAAATTGTTTATTTTAATTTTAATTTTTTTATAATGCAGAGGTTATTTGAACAAACTGTCATTAGCACAGTCCAAAATAAAAGAAAAACAAGCTCCAAATGTGAAAGGCACCTTTTACTCCAAAACCAGAATCTGTCTGACTTGGTTGTTGATATAGATTAGAGGAAATGAAAAATTGGGAGAGGCGCTTCTCCCAATTTTTCATCTCCTCTACTGTCATTAGCACAGAACTGTATTTGCCGGAAAAATTGTCAAATCAATGTTTTCCAGGTAAGATTATTAAAGTGTCTAGACTTCAGATCTGGCAAATTACTTTTAATCATAGGCGTGCGCACGGGGTATGCCGGGTGTGTCTGGGCACAACCTAATCCCTGCGGCACGCCTATGGATTGAGACCGGCAGGGGAGATCTCAGGATAGCGCTGGCTCTGCTCTAAGCCTCCATGGGCTGGTGGGGAGATCAAAGATCTACCTCTCTGGCCCACAGCACCATGGAGGGAGGCACGAGAGGACCTGGGGAGCTCTAGCCAGCAGCTCCACCGGGTTCCTCTCGCGAGATCTGAGTGTTGCTGTGACAACCGTTAAATCTCGCGATAGCGAACTCTAGCCCCGAAGGCTAGAGTTCACTCTCCACTGGACCACCAGGGATGGTACATGGCAGCAAGGATCCCCCCTTCCTACATAAGGTAAGAAGGGAGGGGGGATATTTACTAATCTGCCCCCACCTCCATCCCCAAAATCTCTCCAAGCATACAGCACACACACAGCACACACACACATACAGCACCCTCACACACACAGCACACAAACGGCACCCCCCCACACACAGCACCTACACACATACAGCACCCTCACACACACAGCACCCTCACACACACACATCACACAAACAGCACCCTCACACACACAGCACCCCCACACACACACATCACACAAACAGCACCCTCACAGGACCCTAACAAACACACACACAAACACCCTCACACACACAGCACACTGCCAGCACCCTGATACACAAAGAGCACCCTCACACACACATCACACTAACAGCACCCTCACACACACACACACACACACACACACAGCACCCTCCACACTAACAGCACACACATCAGTGTATGTATGTGTGTGTGTGTGTATATATGTGTATATATATATATACAGGTGATACTCGGAAAATTAGAATATTGTGCAGAAGTTCATTTATTTCAGTAATGCAACGTAAAAGGGAAAACTAATATATGAGATAGACGCATTGCATGCAAAGCAAGATAGTTCAAGCCGTGATTTGTCATAAGTGTGATGAGTATGGCTTACAGCTCATGAAAACCCCAAATCCACAATCTCAGTAAATAAGAATATTGCATGCAATCAATAAAACAAGGAGTGTACATAGAACAATATCGGACCTCTGAAAAGTATAAGCATGCATATGGACGCAGTACTTGGTTTGGGCCCCTTTTGCAGCAATTACTGCCTCAATGCGGCGTGGCATGGAAGCTATCAGACTGTGGCACTGCTGAGGTGTTATGGAAGACCAGGATGCTTCAATAGCAGCCTTCAGCTCTACTGCATTGTTCGGTCTCATGTCTCTCATCTTTCTCTTGGCAATTCTCCATAGATTCTCTATGGGGTCCAGGTCAGGCGAGTTTGCTGGCCAATCAAGCACAGTAATCCCACGGTCATTGAACCAAGCTGTGGTGCTTTTGGCAGTGTGGGCAGGTGCCAAGTCCTGCTGGAAAATGAAGTCAGCATCCCCATAAAGCTCGTCTGCGGAAGGAAGCATGATGTGGTCCAAAATCTCCTGGTAGACGGCTGCATTGACCCTGGACTTATTGAAGCACAGTCGACCAACACCTGCAGTTGACATGGCTCCCCAAATCAACACAGACTATGGAAACTTCACACTGGACTTCAAGCATCTTGCAGTGTGTGCCTCTCCATTTCTCCTCCAGACTCTGGGTCCTTGGTTTCCAAATGAGATGCAAAAGTTGCTCTCATCAGAAAAGAGGTCTTTGGACCACTGAGCAACAGACCAGGTCTGTTTTTTTTTTTTTTTAGCCCAGGTAAGACGCTTCTGACGTTGTTTGTTATTCAGGAGCAGCTTGACAAGAGGAATACGACATCTGAAGCCCATGTCCAGCATTCGTCTTTGTGTGGTGGCTCTTGATGCACTGACTCCAGCCTCAGTCCACTCCTTGTGAAAGTCCCCAACACATTTGAATGGCCTTTTCCTGACAATCCTCTCCAGGCTGCAGTTATCCCTGCTGCTTGTGCACCTTTTTCTTCCACACATTTCCCTTCCACATAACTTTCTATTAATGTGCTTTGATACAGCACTTTGGGAACATCCAACTTCCATCGCAATTACCTTTTGAGGCTTTCCCTCCTTATGGAGGGTGTCAATTATGGTTTTCTGCACATATGTCAGGTCAGCAGTCTTCCCCATGATTGTGATTCCTACTTAACCAGACTGAGAGACCATATAAAGGCTTAGAAACCCTTTGCAGGTGTTATGGTTTACTTAGCTGATTAGAGTGGGACACTGCGAGCCTAGAATATTGCACCTTTTCACAATATTCTAATTTACTGAGATTGTGGATTTGGGGTTTTCATGAGCTGTAAACCATAATCATCGCACTTATGACAATTCACGGCTTGAACTATCTTGCTTTGCATGTAATGCGTCTATCTCAGATATTAGTTTCCCCTTTAAAGTTGCATTACTGAAATAAATGAACTTTTGCATGCTATTAAAATTTTTCTAGTATCACCTGTACATATACATATACACGCGGCGTGTGTTTGTGCTTTAGGGTGCACACCCTAATGCAGTAGGCTGCGCACGCCTATGCTCTTAATAGGAAAATGTGATCTGGCATAGTGCTTCTAACAGTTCTTAGTCTAAATGCAAACATTTATCAATCAGTAGTGGCTTTCTTAAAGGGCTACTCTAACCCAGGCTTGACAAATGTGCCTGAAATCTTGAAGCCAGCTATAAAAATTAGGAGCCAGTTTTTGTTAAACTAACAAAACTTTATTCTCAACTACAAAAATACAATTCTTAAAGGGACACTATAGTCATCAGCACCACTACAGCTTAATGTAGTTGTGCTGGTGTTTATAGTTTGTCCCTGCAGGCTTTTCAATGTAAACACTTCCATTTCAGAGAAAAGGAAGTGTTTATATTGCTGCCTAGTAACACCTCTAGTGACAGTCACTTACACAGCCACTAGAGGTGCTTCACAGTGTGCAGCACCTACATTCAGCATCTTCACACTCTGCATTCCCCATGAAGATGCATTAACCCCTTAAGGACCAAACTTCTGGAATAAAAGGGAATCATGACATGTCCCACATGTCATGTGTCCTTAAGGGGTTAAATAAATCCTGTGGGAAAGCATTAGCTTGGCTGAGTTCATCAACATTTATTTTCTCAGCAATGAAGGTGGTGCCAGCTATGGCGAGTTGGCATGGCGTGGGGAAAAAGGTGAGGGGAAAAAGGTGAGTAAAAACATCTAAATTTAACTTGTGGCTTGGTGAATGGTGTCGGGAGCAAGGATTTGGCTTTATTGCTCATGGTAGCTCTGTTTGGAATGGAAATAAACTGTACAAAAAAGATGGTTTGCATCTTTCTCAAAAGGGAACAAATGTTCTCAGTGAGCAGTTCAGAGGTTTTGCTAGGATGTATTTAAACTAGGAGGGGGGGGCAAAAGGGTGATAAAACATCAATCCAATTGTCCCCCAAAACAAGGACAGAAGGTGCCTGTAGCAAGTGTGTTAAAAAATGATAAGCTTAGAGTCATGTCTACAAATGCTCGCAGTTTAGGGAATAAGATCCATGAACTTGTGGCAATAATGGCAACTGATAGTGTAGATTTAGTCGCTGTTACTGAGACATGGTATAATGAGAAAAATGACTGGGACATAGCAATACCAGGGTACTCTTTATATAGAAAAGACAGGGAAGGCAAGAAAGGGGGAGGGGTGGCCCTGTATGTAAAGAATAGCATAAAATCTAGCCTAATAAAGGTTAGTGAGGCGAACATAGAGTCAGTTTGGGTTACGTTAGAATTTGGTAATCACACAGTAACTCGTGTAGGTGTGATTTATAGGCCCCCAGGACAAATTGAAGAGTTAGATAATCTACTAGTTGAAGAAATTGCTAAAATGACAATGAAGGGGGAAGTTATCATCATGGGTGACTTTAATCTTCCTGATATAAATTGGAAAACAAAAATAGCTACTTGTGCCAGGAGCACACATATTCTAAACTCCCTACTGGGATTGTCTCTAAAACAAGTCGTTGAGGAGCCAACTCGTAAAGAGGCCATACTAGATTTAGTGTTAACAAATGGAGATTTGGTATCAGATATTACTGTAGGTGAAAGTTTAGGATCCAGTGATCATCAGTCAGTGTGGTTTAAGATAAGAACAGTGACTGAGTCACACCACACAAAAACAAAAGTTTTAGACTTTAGAAAAACAGACTTTTCCAAAATTAGAATATGTGTAAAGGAGTCATTATCAGACTGGAGCAATTTAAATGGAGTCCAAAAGAAATGGGATTATTTAAAAGTTGCACTACTGAAGGCAACAGAAAATTGCATTAGGCTTGTCAGTAAAAGCAAAAAATTCAAGAAACCACTGTGGTACTCCACAGATGTAGCCAAAATAGTAAAAAACAAAAAGTTAGCATTTAGTAATTATAAAAAAACCCAGAGTGATGAAGACAGAATGACCTATAAGATTAGGCAGAAAGAGGCTAAGCAAGTTATAAGAGCTTCCAAATCCCACACAGAAGAGAAAATAGCACAGTCAGTAAAAAAGGGGGACAAAACCTTTTTTAGATACATAAATGAGAAAAGAAAAGTAAAACAAGGATTAGTTAGATTAAAAACAAAAGAAGGAAGGTATGTAGATGAGGATAAAGGTCTAGCTGACTGCCTCAATGAATATTTTTGTTCGGTATTTACAGATGAAAATGAAGGAAAGGGACCTCAGTTAAGAAAAAGGATAAATGAGTCATTTATTACACGTGAGTTTACAGAGGAAGAGGTTCTATTTCAACTGTCAAAAGTAAAGACAAATAAGTCAATGGGACCTGATGGAATACACCCAAAGCTATTAAAAGAGCTTAGTGGTGTACTAGCAAAACCATTAACAGATTTATTTAACCAATCATTGATAACAGGAGTAGTCCCAGAAGATTGGAAGTTAGCGAATGTTGTGCCCATTCACAAGAAAGGTAATAGGGAGGAGTCGGGCAACTATAGGCCAGTAAGCCTAACTTCAGTAGTGGGGAAAGTGATGGAAACCATGTTAAAGGATAGGATTGTTGAACATCTAAAAACACATGGATTTCAAGATCAGAGACAACATGGGTTTACTTCAGGGAGATCATGCCAAACTAACTTATTGATTTTTTTGATTGGGTAACTAAAATTATAGATCAGGGTGGTGCAGTAGACATTGCTTACCTCGATTTCAGTAAGGCTTTTGACACTGTTGCACATAGAAGGCTTATCAACAAACTACAATCTTTGAGTTTGGATTCCAATATTGTTGAATGGGTAAGGCAGTGGCTGAGTGACAGGCAACAGAGGGTTGTAGTCAATGGAGTATATTCGAAGCTTGGGCTTGTCACCAGTGGGATACCTCAGGGATCTGTACTTGGACCCATTCTCTTTAATATTTTTATTAGTGATATTGCAGAAGGTCTTGATGGTAAGGTGTGTCTTTTTGCGGATGATACTAAGATATGTAACAGGGTTGATGTTCCAGGAGGGATAAGCCAAATGGAAAATGATTTAGGTAGACTAGAAAAATGGTCAGAGTTGTGGCAACTGACATTTAATGTGGATAAGTGCAAGATAATGCATCTTGGACGTAAAAACCCAAGGGCAGAGTACAGAATATTTGATAGAGTCCTAACCTCAACATCTGAGGAAAGGGATTTAGGGGTGATTATTTCTGAGGACTTAAAGGTAGGCAGACAATGTAATAGAGCAGCAGGAAATGCTAGCAGAATGCTTGGTTGTATAGGGAGAGGTATTAGCAGTAGAAAGAGGGAAGTGCTCATGCCATTGTACAGAACACTGGTGAGACCTCACTTGGAGTACTGTACACAGTACTGGAGACCCTATCTTCAGAAGGATATTGATACCTTAGAGAGAGTTCAAAGAAGGGCTACTAAACTGGTTCATGGATTGCAGGATAAAACTTACCAGGAAAGGTTAAAGGATCTTAACATGTATAGCATGGAGGAAAGACGAGACAGGGGGGATATGATAGAAACATTTAAATACATAAAGGGAATCAACACAGTAAAGGAGGAGACTATATTTAAAAGAAGAAAAACTACCACAACAAGAGGACATAGTCTTAAATTAGAGGGACAAAGGTTTAAAAATAATATCAGGAAGTATTACTTTACTGAGAGGGTAGTGGATGCATGGAATAGCCTTCCAGCTGAAGTGGTAGAGGTTAACACAGTAAAGGAGTTTAAGCATGCGTGGGATAGGCATAAGGCTATCCTAACTATAAGATAAGGCCAGGGACTAATGAAAGTATTTAGAAAACTGGGCAGACTAGATGGGCCGAATGGTTCTTATCTGCCGTCACATTCTATGTTTCTATGTTTCTATGGTTGGAGGGGAGCGACAGCTCACATTCACTGATTTGACACACACCAACACATACGCACTGACCGACACACACCACTGATAGATACACACAGACACTCACTCAGGGCCGTCTTTAATGCTGACTGGACCCTGGGCAAGCATTAGCTTGGGCCCCCCTGGTCCCCTCCCGCCCACCTTCTAGCATGAAAACAAGCCTTCCACCAAAAGACACACACAAAAAAAACACTTAAAAACTTATTTTTTAGCTAGTGAAAATACACACACAGACACACATGCAGATGCAAACACTGACACTAATGCAGACTCACACATGCACAGGCTTAGACATACACAGGTACATACATCTAAATACACAGACAGATACACAGACACACAGGTGCATACACAGATACACACTGGCACACATACAGATATACAGATACTCACTAACAAACATGCAGACACACACTAAAACACAGATAAACAGACAAAAACACCCTGACATATATGCAGATACACACAATAACACACATACAGATACATACACGGACACACATGCAGTTACACAAACACACACTAAGACATACAGACACACATACTGACACAGAGACAGATACAGAGACAGATACACAGGGGCACACACTGAAACACATGCAGATACACAGACACACATACAGACACACTGGCACACATGCAGGTACACATACACAAATACGCATACAGAGACTCATACAGACACACAGATACACATATAGACCGATACACACAGATACACAGACACATGCATACACACATAAAGACAGCTATAAACACAGAAACATACATACAGATATACAGATATACATACAGATAGATATACACACAGACACACAGACCCGCATGCATATACATATACAGACAGATACACACACAAACAGACACATGCACAGACAGATATACACACAGAAACACATAGATACACATACAGTCAGATACACACACAGACTGATAAACATGCAGACAGATATACACACACAGACACACAGATACACATACAGTCAGATACACACACAGACTGATAAACATGCAGACAGATACACACACACAGACACACACACAGACCCACATGCATATACACATGCAGACAGATACACAAACAAACAGACACATCCACATACAGACAGATATACACACCGAAACACACAGATACACACACAGACTTATAAACATGCAGACAGATATACACACAGACACACAGACCCACATGCATATACACATACAGACAGATATACACACACAGACTGATACACATGGAGACAGATATACACACACAAACAGACATACATGGAAAATATACAATTCAGTCACCCTCCTGTTTCCTACCTTTTGGCTGCAGGAGGGTGACTTACCTGTGGTCCAGTGGCTGTCTGAGGCTGTTGGGAGTTGAGCTCGCTCCCAGTCCGTGCTCCTCCTCTCTTCCTCCCTCCCGCGCGGCATTCTCTGTGTTAGCTAGGAGGAAGTGACTGCACTTCCTCCTAGCGCTGACCTCATCACTGGGGGCCCGGTCGCGCTGTTAAAGCGCTGCAGCACTGACCGGGCGCCTGCAGACTCATTGCCATCGGGTGGCCCTAAGAGCATGGGCCACCCGATGGGGCCCATCATCGTGCGGCACGCAGCGGTCTGCCCGCACGTACCACAGCGACCGGCGGGCTCAAGGGGCAGCTGCTTTGGGCCCCCTAGGAATGACAGGGCCCGGGGCAGTTGCCCCTTTTGCCCCGCGTTAAAGACGGCCCTGCACTCACTGCAGACACAGTGTTTCATCTTTTTTTTTTATTTTACAAAAAATCCAGAACACAATAGAAATTAGCACTTTTATAAATGAACCTAGTTACACACCCTGACTATCAATCAGCTAGAAGGGGAGGGCTAACAAAGGCAGCAAACAAGAGAACTGCAGTTTTTGCAAGCTGTTTTTAAATATATCCCAAATACAGTATAATAATGCATAATTAAATGCATGCATATTTTCATCAGGTCTATATTTATTAAACAGTGATTGCTATTGTTTTTTTTTTTATATTGGATAGGTCGATTATTACTTTAAATAATTATTTTCAATGATGATAAGATAAACCCAATTTTCAATATTTTGTTCATACACCAATATAAAAGGAGTGCACGTCTTGAATTATATGATAGGCTTTTCAAATATTACTTTTTAATATATATTTACCAAAGACTGTTCAGTTTTATCTGTTTCATTTAGGTGATGAATATGTTATATATTCTGTCTGGACAAGCATGACGTGAGCAGGAAACTTATCATGGAAAATAAATTTGCAGAGCATTCAATGGGTGAAATGATTCTCTTCAGCTCATTATGCCTTAGGCAGCTATGGAAATATGGAGGATATTACTGATTTATATGGAAAGTGTTGTTTTCTCAACCTTGAGACATTTGTGTCACAACCACAACTATGTATTTTCAGCCCAATAAAGTCCTAGAAATTACTTATTAAATAAATAAATAAATTACTTATCTTTCTTTACTGAAACTCCCAGCAGCAAAGAAACAATTAATAGTAAGTAAAAGGTTTGACCAATCAGAATGTATAACAGAGTATGTCTAGTCATCAGGCTCCTCCCAACTCCTCTTTCTCTCAGAGTGCCGGATCGGGCAGTGTGGGGGGGGGGGGGGGGGGAGGGGATTCTGCCTGAGCTACCAGGCAGACCCCAGGATCACAATCGTCGGAGGGGGATCGCCAGCAATCAGGTAAGTCCCGATCTACTAAATGATGTACCAGGAACATACGTGGTCGTTACTGACCATTTTTGGTGGACGTAGTACCTGGTACGTCATTGGTCACTAAGGAGTTAAAAATAATATGCTGAGTAGCAGCTAATAGCTCACATTAGTCTCTATGGAAGAAGCTAATCACTATTTAGCGACCAAGTTCCAGTCACCATCAACACCATAAACCCACGTCCTCTCCGGAACAGCAGCAGAGAAGAGGAGGAACTACTCCCAAAACACAGAGAGACACAAACCTATCAGAGAAGAATTCCTGATTGGCTTGCATACAGTCCAGCACCACCAATGCAGCAAGGCAATGCTGGTAATGTATATTTCATTACCTAATAAGGTCAAGTGGGAATAGAGTGGAGAACAGTGTAGGAAAAATTAATTGACACAGTCGGAAAATAAGATTGAGGGTGATTTAGGGTTCTGTAGGGTTTCCACAGTAACCCATCCCACTCCCCACACACACACAGCTAATTTCAAGCAATGTCTCCCATTTTCTTATATATGTCCAACTATACTGTCAGCCACCCTCCTTTCTTCACAAATTGCCACACACCTCTCTATTGCATTCCCCGCAGTGCCTCCCTGCAATTAACCCTGTCTACATATTGCCCAAAGTGCCTACCATGCTATTCCCATAGCTCTCTCTCCTGCCCATTGCATTTTTAACAGGTGAATCATATTTTTGACAGGTGTTACAAATATATGATTTTTTTTCGAATATGTATGTCTACATTTTAGGAGTTTTTTTTTTATAAAATGTTTTTACCAGTATAGTGTAAAATATACAGTATAGGAATAAAAGCAGACAATAAAGTACTTTGACCACGATTTAATATTTTTGGATAAGCTTTTCAAATGAATTAATATTTTTGGATACATGTTTAATGACATTTAATAAATTATGACAAATGCCTGTCATTCCTGTATACTATCATAATACTAAATAAATCATGATAAGTTCTGATGTTACTATAATATAGGGCATTGGTTCACAATACATTTTACCTGTGGAACTCTTTGATATAGAGTACCAGCATCATGGAACCCCAAAAACTTTTTGTATCATGGCATAAATCTTTTAATGAGTATAATGTTTTCTTTTTTCTGCAAATTCTTCTTATATCTGGTTTAATTGTTGACAGCTGTACTCGCATGCCTGCAGTTGCATCAAGCCGGTTTCAATATTTTGTTTTAGTTGCAGAGTAAAGAGAGCCTCCAGTTTCACACGAGAATGTGCTTGGCAAATGGCAACAGAGCTTTGGTTGCCCGCTGCGACAAGCACCCATAAAAACAACAAGAGGAATGTTGTTACATTATTGACCAAGTTTACTGTCAGAAGTAATATCTAGATTTTGAAAAAAGTACATGAGTAGAAGCAATGCTGTTTTATTCTCAGCTTAGTACACAAGTCCTAAGTACTTGCTTTTTGGTTCAGTATTGGAGCAAAATACACTGTTGTATAACTTCAAAGTAAACATACTGGAGCAAAAGCAAAGTCCCCCCAACCCCCCCGTATATGTGTATATATATATATATATATACACACACACACACTGATTTCTACAGATAGTAAACTGTTTGTAGTACTTAGGAAGATAATATATATATATATATATATATATATATATATATATATAATTTAAACAAAATTATTTCTAATGACGTTTAAAAAAAAAAAAAAAAGAAACCCAACACAATTAAATTAGGATAAAAGTGTAATATACAAATATTTTCAGCAGCACACTTTTAACCAGCATAGACTTACTCTAAAGATACAACAAGCTATCCTCAGATGCAATTGGGCGCTAATCTAAAGCAGAGGCATAGCGTGGGGGGTGCAGGGGGGGCCGGCCGCACCGGGCGCAACATCTGGGGGGGCGCGGACTGGCCCACTGGGAAATTTCCCGGTGGGCCGGCACACTAGGGGGCCGGTGCGCGGCCGCCTAGTGTGCACCAGCCCCGGCAGCAATTACAGGGTGACCGGCAGGAGGGGAAGCGCTCCCCTCCTGCCGGTCACAGAATGTAGTGTGGCCGAGCAGGCAGACCGGGTAGGGGAGCTTCTGTTCCCCTACCCGGTGTAACAGGAAGCAGTGACGGTGAGCGAGATGAGAATGCTCCTCCCGCGAGCAGGCAGGTTGGAGCGTTGCCGTGCGTTACCATGGCAACGCTCCGACCTGCCTGCTGTTCTCGCGGGAGGAGAGCGAAGTCAGCCTGCAGCCAGAGAAGCTGCAGGCTGAACAGCACGTGCCACCACTGGACCACCAGGGATTGAATTGAAGCCGTTCCCCCTCTCCCCTGGGCCCTGACCAAAGGTAAGGGGGGAGGGGAGTAATACAAAAGTTTTTTTTTTTAATATAAATATATCAATGCTTTAACCCCCCCCATACACACACTACACTCCTCCCCCAACAGCACCTCCCCCCCACACAGAACCCCCCCACACAGAACCCCCCCCACACACACAGAACCCCCCACACACACAGAACCCCCCCACACACACAGAACCCCCCGCACACAGAACCCCCCGCACACAGAACCCCCCCCGCACACAGAACCCCCCACGCACACAGAATTCCTCCACGCACACAACCCCTTCACACACATAGAACCCCCCCCACACAGAACCCCTTCACGCACACAGAACCCCTCCACACAGAAACAGAACCACTCCACACATAAACAGAACCCCTCCACACATAAACAGAACCCCCCGCACACAGAACCCCCCCCGCACACAGAACCCCCCGCACACAGAACCCCCCACGCACACATAATTCCTCCACGCACACAACCCCTTCATGCACATAGAACCCCCCCACACACAGAACCCCTTCACGCACACAGAACCCCTCCACACAGAAACAGAACCCCTCCACACAGAAACAGAACCCCTCCACACATAAACAGAACCCCTCCATGCACACAGAACCCCTCCACAAATAAACAGCACCCCTCCACACACACAGAACCCCTTCGCACACAAAACCCCTCCACGCACACAAAACCCCTCCACGCACACAAAACCCCTCCACACACACAGAACCCCTCCACGCACACAGCACCCCCCCCACGCACACAGCACCCCTCCACGCACAAATGGCACTCTCTCCACGCACTATGCTAAAATCCACAGGTTAGGGGGCGCAAATTACTTGCCTTGCCCCGGGTGCTGACAACCCACGCTACGCCACTGATCTAAAGGACAGCACAATAAAATAAATAATTTCCCTCCTATGTGAAGCCAGATTTGGCATAATACTCCTTGAAGCAACAAATATAGCTGAAAGAACGAGAGGTTTCCTACATGTGACTGTCTTGTATCAATGTTTGCCACCAACTGAATGAGTCTTAAATGGCTGAAAGGGGGCTGGAATAAGATTGTGGTCTTGCAATTCCTGCTGTTTCTGACTTCCATCTTGGATGTGGCAAAAAAAAAAGACGGAACCCCAGTTTTGTTCTGACAAAATCCCTTGGTTCCACCGAGCACTAATATGTATTCACAGCAGAAATAGTAGAACATTGACACTAATGGTTGTTAAGGTTTTATTTAGAGGCAACAAATAAGCAAATATGTATTCACCACTACAGTCCACAACAATCAGTACGGTAGGAAATATTATAAATACTTCATGACTTCATGATTATTAACAGAGCACAAAATGATCCGCTCTTCAAAGTGGTCTAGTAAATATAAGCTACTATGTTAAAGAAATGCATGCAAAAGCTCTTACTATATCTTTAATTAACATACTTCTATGAATTAATGCATTTTAGTTACAGACAAAAGGCATAGGTATTTATAGTCCCTTCAGATCTAAACTAATTAAAATAATACAGCACTACATAATGAAAACTGAAAAGCTTATTAGAAAAATAGGGTGTTATTGCATTAATGCTTGAGTTAATTTTAAATATTGGTTATAATACCTGTTTTAAAGTCATAATAATTAAATACATGATATATATATATATACTCTGTCTTTTCCTCCTCTCATTTTCCCTTTTCTCCCTCAGTATCAAAATCTCTCCTTACACCTGCTTCCATCAACCCCCCTAACAACCTCTATATTACCTCTATGCTACACATCTCTTCTCTCATCTCCTGTTCTGCACTATTTAGCTATCCTCTCTATCCTACTCCCAATTGATCTCATCCTAGACCTAATCCTTACAAAACCCACTCACACCTCCTGTCACTATCTCTCCTCTTCCTTCTACCAACTGGTAATGTCTCTCGCAAACGAGGGCCCTTCACCTCCTTTGTTTACACTAAGACAACCAGAAATCACACAAACCTCATTCCAATACCGTGCCATTTATCCTCATCTACCAATATTCATTGTGTACTCTGGAACGCCTGCTCCATTTACAGCAATATGAAATCATCAGCCATAGATGACCACTTCATCTCAAAATCTCTCACGCTACTTGCACTCACTGAGACCTTGCTGTCCCCCTCTTATAGCGCTGCTTCTTTAAGTTTCAGACTTAACTGTAAAGGCATCCTTCTCTCCCCTCAATGTACCTTTCAACCAATCTTTCCTGCCCTATCCTTTCCTTCCTTTTAAGTTCACACTGTCCGCCTATTTAAACAAACTCCTTTATTGCTAAAATTTATCAGCCCCCTGGTCCTACACTATCCTAGACTATTCATTAAATATGTTTCTTCCTGGCTACCCCACTTCCTCTACCCTAGCACTTTTCCCTTATACTTTGGGACTTTAATAACAACCTCAACTGCCCTGATGCCTCTTGTCTGCTCTCTATAACCTCCTCATTTGTCCTCATGCAATGGTCTAATTCAGCAACTCATACAGTGGGAAACACTTGATCTCATCTTTACCAATCTCTGTGCCGCCTCTTATCTCTTCACAGTTTGATTTCCTCTATGTGACCACCATCTGCTGAACTTTGACATCGGCATACCCTGTCCCAAATTAAACCACCCTCGGCACATCAATCTCACAGAAACCTCCACTGTCTTGACCTACAGCGATTTTTCCGCCAACCTCCAAACTCCCCTTTTACCCATTTCAAATCTCACACTGCAACCCTTTACAACTCCACACTCTCCTCTCAACTAGATACCATGGCACCTCCTATATATAAATGCAGCAAGTGCCCCCATTTATGACCTTGGCATACCAAGCAGACCCGATACCTCCAAAAATGTTCCAGAACTGAATGCTGCTGGGGAGTGTCTCACTCTGTCTCTGACTTCCTTCACTATAAAGTTATGCTGGGCTCTTACAGTTTAGCTCTTTTCTCTGCAAAAGAAAACTACTTCAATACCATCATTACCATGCTCTCCCATAAGCACAAACACCTATTTCACACTTTTAACTCTTCTTCGCCCTTTTGCTCCAATCCTACCAACTTTAAAACTAAAATTAACTTCCCTTCAATAAGGGTAGAGATCACTCATCTCTCTCCTTCCCCTACCAATACTCCCCCCAACGGCACCCCATCTGATGTTGATGCTCATTTGCACCTACTATAGCAGAAGAGTATGACGGAATGCCGTCACTTCGTACCATGCCCACATGTCTGCCTGCTTATGGTTTTCAGGTCAGGACTATTTAACAATGTATTGTTTATCTGTGCCTCTACCCCTCCCCCTTCCTTTTCTGAATGTATTGCTTGTCTGTGCCTTTCCCCCTCCTCCTTTCTTCCTGTTGTATTGTGTTGGAGACCCGATGTAGGGGTCGGTGCCTAACAAACCATGTGTGAAAAAATAAAAGGATTTCTCTGTACCTAAGATGAGACTGAATTATTTATAGGATAAAGAATGAATTAGGATAAAGGGAGGGATTACCCTGGGGGGTTGGGTTGGAAACCCCTTGCGTGGGGCTTTTGCATAAGAGGATTTTTCTGTACCTGAGAGGGAACTGAATTCTCTCCCAGGCACAGAGGATCAGGGGAGGGATGACCCTATAATGCTGTGTTGGAAACCCCTTGCAGGGGCTTTTGCATAAAAAGCTGTGTGTGGCCCTGAATAAAGGGTTAGCTGTGTTGTACTCCCAGAGCTGTGTGTCAGTTCCATGGTTCCAGAGTGGCTGAAGGTAGGTATTAGCGGAGGTAATCGGTCGGGTTACCCGGGGTCCGCTAAAATTAGTAACTGGGGGAAATGGATGCCTACTTGTTGAAAGGGTTCCCAAGCGGCTGAAGGAAGGTATTAGCAGAGGTTAGCAATCAGGTTAACAAAGAGGTTCTCTCAATTCTGTTTCGCCCCACTACCAACTGTTCCCTTGATCCTATTCCCTTGTATCTCATCCTCACTCTGTCTCCTTTGCTTGCTCCCCTTCTCACTAATATATTCAATATCTCCTCTGGCATATTTACTTCCTTTCAAGCATGCAACCATAACCCCGATTCTCTAAAAGTCCAACCTTGACCTTAACTCCCCATCCAACTACCACCATATCTCGATACTGCGACTCGCTTCAGTCTGGATTACATGCTCATCACTCTGTCGAAATGGATCTGACCAAAGTATCCAATGATTTGATCGCTGCAAAATCTCATGGCCACTATTCTATACTAATCCTCCAAGACCTTTCTGCTGCTTTTGACACTGTTGATCATCAGCAGTTTCTTCTAAGCCTCCGTAATCTCAGTCTATGAGGTACAGCTCTCTCCTGATGCTCCTCCTACCAATCTCAGTGCTCATTTTTTTCTATTGTTCTGCCTCCTCGCCCCAACCCCTCTCTGTTGGTGTTCCCCAAGGTTCTGTCCTTGGTCCCCTACTGTTCTCGATCTATACTGTCTCAGCTCCTTTGGCTTCCAATATCATTTCTATGCAGATGACGCACAAATCTATCTTCCCTCTTCTGATCTCTCACTATCCCTCTTGACTCATGTCTTTGACTGCCTCTCTGCTATTTCTAACTAGATGGCTGCTGACTTCCTTAAACTTAACCTGTCCATATCAGAACTTCTCGTCTTTCCCCCCTCAAGTGCTGCTACTCCCGTGTCGGTCTCCCCTCAAGTCAACAATGCTACCATCAGCTCTACCTCACAGACTCGCTGTCTAGGTGTTCTCTTCAACCTCCCCTTACCCTTCATGTCTAGTCAATTGACAAATCCTGGCGCTTCCACCTCAAAAATGCACCGTATTTAATGCCGGAAGCAGCTAAGGGGCTTGTCCATGCTGCTATTCTCCCTTGCCTTGACTACTGCAATCCATTTCTTAGTGGTTTTACATGTTCCCAACTTGGTGAGGCTCACCTTTCCCTTTGTCAGTCCCTACATTGGCTTCCCATAAGATATAGGGCTCAATTTAAAATGCTGGTACTTGCTTACAAATCTCTACATAATGCTGCTCCAACCTACCTCTCTTCCCTAATACACAATTATTTGCGATCTAGACACCTACAATCTGTTGAAGAAATATGTCTATCCTCTTTTGCCACCTTTGATGCTCACCTTCAAGACTTCTATAGGGCTGATCCATTCCTGTGAAACTCCCTTCTCTGTTAAACTCTGTCACCCAGTCTCCATTCCTTCCAAAAAAATAATTGAAAACTCACTTCTTTAGGAAAGCATATCAATGAAACTGTTAATAGCTTTCTCTCTCCTTACCATGATTTCTCTACTGCAACTGTCTTTAAAAAAACAACAACAAAAAAACCCACTAAGTCCTTAGTGAATACTATTCTAACAATCTATTTTTCTACTCCTACCCTTCCCTTTTGTGTCACTATACCCCACTCTCTCTAACATATAAGTTCATGGAGCATGGCCCTCAACCCTCTCTGTTCCTGCGCATTCAACTCGTCTGATTGCAAATACATGTTAGTCCACCCATTGTGCAGAGCAGGGGAAATTATTGGCGCTTTATAAATAATAATTATAATAGCCAATCTAAGGTCTCAACTCTATTTTAAATTCACGGTATCTCCATTGCAAATGAATTCAGAGCAAAAAAACATTTGTCGCTCACCTGTATTATCTTACTCTTGTGAAGTGATGCAATTTCAAACTTTATCTACTAATGATTTTTATTATTATTGATCTCTAGTATTCTGTCGGTCAGCCAAGCTGTTCCTCTGATATTGAGACCTGCTCAATTGGTCCTAGCTCACACACGTAGACAGAACATCCATGTGAATAGAAGAAGGAGCAGGTAGAGCTCACAATGTATTTCTTTAACTTTTCCCCATCTTACTTATCTGTACCGTCTGATTTTTAAATATGCTGTATTTCAGTTTCATGTATACGCCTAATAATATTCTTTATATTTAGTTCTGTGTGAAACCTAAAAATCATTTCTACACATCACACAGAATTAGTCTAAACACTGCAGTCATGCAATTCGTGGATTTTTATTTCTCCTAATTACACTTCATAGTGAAACAGCAAAAACTTTAACTCTTCAACTCTATTGTATTGTAAGTATTGTGTATTGTGTATTGCAATGTAAGTATTGTATTGTAGTGTGATTGATGAAAGAACTAAACCAGTGGAAAGCATGTTTCTGTCTGTCTGTCTGTTTTATTCACTAAACAAGGAATTGCTAAATTAGATGAAAGTAGCAGAACTAGAAAAATTCTTCAAAAATTCTCCAAATCTGCTATAATAAATATAAATTGTGTCAATTTGCTTATTTGTAGTTTTGGTTGGTCTAAACAGCAATCTGCACACAAAACTCCTGTTTTATCTCATGTTTATGTATGTGCTAGCTAAGAGTTCTATGTTTATTATTAAAGGTATGCTGGTTTTATTTTTATAAAACTAATATAGCTTGGCAGTGAAGAATTGAAATTCTTCTGCGGTTCATAAAATGAACACCATTAAACTCTTTCTTGATTAAATGCTAACTGCTTCTCCCTGATCGCTTACAGGTCTATTCTTTCACAATGCCTCATAATTTTCTTCCTTGTTTTGGTCCAGTTAAATTCTCCTCATAGAAAAGCATGAATTGACCTTCAGTATATGCATGGTGCAATCGGCTTCTTCCCATAGAAAAGCATTGAATGAAATACTCATACACGATTTAAAGGCTTCACGTTGCTGATACGCTTGCAGTGCTGCGTGTAAGTGAAGAATCTAATTACACCTGTATCTGTTGCCAGTGCACAGAGAGCCCTGATGACAGATGTCATTTTTTTGCACAGAATTAATATTAGGCAGCTTGGAACAGAGTTCCGGACTGCCTAAGTCATGTGTGCAACTAGCCCTCGGCACAAAAGTGTAAAAAGTGTAAATATGTATGTGAAGCATTCCAAGCAGAAACACTGGCACATACAGATTCCTTGCTCCATGACCACTTCTGAAAGCAGAAATGATCAGGGCGTTGGAGTAACCCTTTAATGACCAATATATCTTTAAAACATTACTACGATGTCTTAAAATTTACACAATAATGTAAATGTGAAAATTATATGCACTTTCATTGTTTGTTTTGAGTATTTAGAGTACAAACTATTTCTCATGTGCAAAATTGTGAAACACCAATCTGTAAACCAACTATGAGGTATATGTGGGCAACTTTAGAGCTCTCACCATCCTCATTTTTATGGTACATATGTATTGGTTTAACTAAAAAAACAACAACAAAAACTAAGCACGTTTTATAGATTTTCTCTTGCTTGTTCTTACATAGTTACATTGCTACATAGGCTGAAAATAGACATGTGTCCATCAAGTTCAGCCTTCCTCACATTTGTTTTTTGCTGTTGATCCAAAAGAAGGCAAAATACAAAAAAAAGGCAAAAAAACAATTCCAATTTTGCAACAAACTAGTAAAAAAAATGACCACTTGACCCCAGAATGACAGTCAGATTTATCATTGGATCAAGAAGCTATTACCCTTCAGTTGAAAACTTATACAATTGAATATTATGTTTTTGCAAGTATTGAAGAATTACTTTTCCAGTTTTTTTTTTCTTTTACTCCCTCCCCCCAAAAAGTTACATGCATGTAGCAAATTGTGTTATACCATATACTGACGGTTTTGTGTACCAACTCCCAAGTCCTTATGTAAAACCATTCATTGCCTTAATCAATTGTACATTGCAGTAAGGTTTTGAAAGAAATCTAAAGAAATTTGGAAATGGCAAAGTTTCAATTGACACACCATGGAACAGAATATTGACTGACCTGAAAATAGCAGAACATTGTGATTATGACTATACATGTGGAATTTACACTGATTTAAGGCAAGCTGGTAATTCATCATTTGTATATATATATTTCTTTAACTCAATATGTGCATGGGAAGTGCTACTACTTTATTCTATATTCAAAAACACAATTAGTTCCTTTGATATTCAAGAAAACTTTATTGATTTATATTGAAGAAAAGTCTATTGTTTGTTTCTTATTCATGTTCTAAGTACTAGATTGTTTAGTAACTATATTTTTTTTTTTACCAACTGTTAGGTACATAATTTGCATGCTGTATTTGACAACATTTTTTACATCCCAATATATTTTTGTTTGTAGTGTAAGTGATTAATATGGTAATATCACACTTTACCAGCTGCATGAAAGTAAAGAACTGCCATTTATTTACATCAGTGCTTTCAAACACCGCTTTCCATCTTCCTCCCAACCCAAATGTTGCTAGTATACATCAAAGGCTCCTCAATTACATTATGGGGGTAGAGAGGTCAGCAGTGCCAAATTGGTCTCTATGGTGAAAAAAAGTTAATAAAATCCTTTTTTTTTTTTTTTAAATATGTTTTTAGCAAAAATGGTGTGGGCCCATCCACCATGACAAGCCTGAATTGCCTAAGATTCTGTGAGTGCAACCTTGAAAACGGCAGTTTCACTCTTTTAGTGTGTTATGTATGTATTTTGTCTTAAAGACACAGTGCACCTTTTATCTTGTATTTATTTAATATAGTGTATTTTGGGCCAGTGCACTTTAAGGCTCTGCTTTTTTGCACTTATTTATTTAGTAATCTAATTTTTCTAAGCACCTCATTCACTTGTTTATTATTGTCAAATCAAAATGTACTTAAGAAAAAGTAAAATTTTATTTCACAATTGTAATTAAAATATCAAAATAAAAGTCACCAAAATGCTTTTTGCCACTCTTGTTAGCTTAATCTGTTTGTACATATCTTACATATGAGTCAACCTGACTAAATTCTTTGGTGCCTTGATCGAAGAAAATCAGTCTAAACTTTTAGCCAAAATTGACCAAACTCTCACAAAATGGATCAAGCTAGAAGTATCTTGATTAGGACGCATAAATTCCACCAAAATGATTATATAACGTACCATTCTCTATTTATTCCATACATTGCCCATAACATTTTCCAACACCTTACTGAAAAAAATCCAAAAGATGATCAATGCTCAGATAAGGAAATGGAAACCCACCTGGATGTTGTACAGATCAATATGACTTCCAGGCTGCCTGCCAATTAAGCTGGCCTGACCACTGAGGTCAGGACTTGCCAGGGGCTCCGAGTACAGTGTGAGGGCATCTAATGATGCACATGTGCTACACTTTTTGGGGACTGTTCCAGGTGTTCAGAAAAGCAGGACACCAGGAAGCAAAGTCATGACAACGGAACAGGACATGAAAATTGTGACTGTCCCACCAAAATTGGGAAGGTTGGGAGGCATGCACATTGAACAAATTACATTACTATATATGTGTGAAGTCATGATAAAATATAAAATACACTGGCAGTACAAATATGATAAATCAATGCAAGTGTAATAAAATAATACATAGAAATAAACCAACGACTTTCTGTAAGGCAAGTTGTAAATTTTATAACTAGTAGCCTAAGTACTAAATGATCTTCAGCAGCATATTGTAAAGAAAGTGCAGGATTAATGCTTAAACCATTAGATGAACAAAACTGTATTCTTGAAATATATGTTACCATATACACTGGGTTGATTAAGAACCACTCAGGATGTTTGACATATTTATGTAATGTGGTCTCTAGGAAATTAATTGTGTTTGTGTACTTTGATTAAAAAGAGTTCTGCATAATTGGTGTAACCAATTAAAGTAGATTTTATTGCATTATCAAATCATTGTCGTGCCTTTTAGTTGTGGAAAGTTTAACCTTTTCACTCTGCCTAATAGTGCAGATGGTTATGTATTATTATTAAGATGCTTTATTTCTTGGCCTGTAGAATCATTTAATTTGCATCAACATTGTCCATTTTGTAAACTGGAATGTACATCAAAAAGCAAACATTATAAATGTGGTGTTCTCATTCTGTTATGTTTAAGGAAGCTAATTATTTATGCGATTTTTTTTTTTTTTACAAATGCATGTCTGATGCATAAAATTAGCAGATACATAAATTACAGACTCTTCATTAAAGGAACACTATAGGGTCTGGAACACAAACTGTAAGCTGTACTTGTTCTGGTGACTATAATGTCCCTTTAAGCTCTGATTTTTGTCGTAGGTATAATTAAACTTTTTTCAAAACTTGTACTTTGAACTTTTTTGTCTTGTAGGAAAAAAGCTTTAGGTAAGGTTGAACCATTTCTATATAGCGAGTATTTGCCAGGGAAATCAGCCTACTATCACTTTAACAGGTAAAATAAGGTATAACTATTTGGTCATGTGATATAAGAGAAAGCACATTGGGTGTCTTTTATTTTTGAATGTTACAATTTTTCTTATCTTCCAACGTCACTTTGTATTAGGAAAATAAACAGGAAAAGACAGTTATAACTGGTATTGCAGAGTCTACTCCCAGCATCAAATTGCTTTGTCAAGCTGTCAGAGATTTGCCTGTAGACATAACTTCCAACTTTTTAAATCGACAAAGACAATAATGTTTGGGGTGTGAGTGGGTTGTGGCCAGGGGCGGGGTTGTTCTGAGAAACTTTAGGTGACTAACTAATGACAATTTATACAACTATAATATCATCTAGAACAGTGGTAGTCAACCTTTTTTTACCTACCGCCCACTAATGCAACTTTTTGGTTGAAAAAATTTCCTTACCGCCCACCAGTTTTCGCGCAAATGCAGAATATTTTTTAGAAAGGAGGGTGTTTTACAAAAAATAAATGTACGTACATTTATCTTTTTATTTCTACTTAATGCAGGTTTATAAGGTTTTTAACTTTATAAAGTTTAATGAGAAAACAATAAAGTAAATTGAAATTACCTTTACTAGTGATTAATGAGATCCTTGAGGTTGATGCTGCGAGACTAAATATTTGATATCTGGTTCGATTTTCGTAAGGAACAAACGAAGGTCTCTTTCAGTGATATTCAGACGACTTCTCTGTTTGCGCATAATATGATTTCTCATATTATCTCTCTATGATTTTTCTTGTGCGTCAGCTCATCTCCTCTCCCTCCTCAATTCCCCTCCCCACCTTTTTTTTCCCCTTTTTTCTATTTTTTAACCTTCCTTGTAGCAATGCCCAGTAGGAAGGCTGAGCTAGGTAGCCCACTTACTATATAGTCCACTATAACAGACAGATACACGTACAAGACACACGTACAAGACACACATACAGACACACATACAGACACACATACAGACACACACACGACACACATACAGACACACACACGACACACATACATACACACACACGACACATACATACACACACGACAAATACACACACACATACACACACACACACATACATACACACACACACGACACATACATACACACACACGACATACATACACACACACACACGACACATACATACACACACACAACACATACACACACGACATACATACACACACACACAACACATACATACACACGACATACATACACACACACAACACATACATACACACACACACAACACACATACAGACACACATACAGACACACATACACAAATACAGACACATAGATACACAAATACAGACACATAGATACACACACACGACACATACATACACGACACATACAGACACACATGACACATACAGACACACACAACACATACAGACACACACACACGACACACACATACATACATACATACACACACGACACATACATACACACACGACACATACATACACACACGACACATACATACACACACGACACACATACACACACGACACACAACACACATACAGACACAGATACACACACACACGACACATACAGACACACACGACACACACATACACATACACAAGACACACACAACACATACAGGAACACAGACAGACACACATACACACAAGACACATACATACAGACACACACAAGACACACATACCAACAGACAATCACACATACATACACACACACAAGACACACATATATACAGACACACAAGACATACATACAAAGACACACACACACACACATTATATTTAAGTCACCCTCCTGTTTCCTACCTTTAAGGTGCAGGAGGGTGACTTTCCCTGGGGTCCAGTGGTGGCTCAGGTGGATGGGAGTCAGAGTTCCCACTCTGACTCCCTGGTCTTCCTCCCGCGCGGCTCTCAGGGTTAGCTGGGAGGAGTGATGTGCAGTCACTTCCTCCCAGCTCTGCGATGTCATCACAGGGGGCCCGGTCGCGCTGTTAAAGCGCCCAGCGCTGACCGGGCCCCCTCACAATCCACATCCATCGGGTGGCCCTGACAGCATGGGCCACCCGATGGACCCCTCCATATGCAGCCCCGGCGGTTTGCCGCGCGGGCCGGAGCCGCAATTTGTCACGGCGGTACCCAGTCGCAGGGGTACCGCCGGCTCGCACCCGCCCGCCCGTCCGCCCGGTCGTCAAAACCTGGAAATCCCTACCGCCCACCTGAAATCCTAAAACGCCCACTAGTGGGCGGTAGGGACCAGGTTGACGACCCATGATCTAGAACAAGAACAATGTATCTTATTTACACAGACTGATTTCAAAACACATTTATTATAGTTTAAAGACTTATTACTGTGAACTTTATTGCCGTGGAACTCTGTTAAACAGTCAGAACCACCAACAACATGGAGAGGTACATTAGAAAAGAGGGACAGAGGGATATGCCACCAAAATAGGGACTGTCCCTCCTAACTAGGGAGACTCTATAGTGCAGGGCTGTAATCAGTCTCTGTATCTGGTAGATGCTGATTGGCATGTACCTTGTTAATGATATCCCATTGCCCTGAGAGCTAGTCACTGTGATTATATACTTTAACATCATAGTTACATAGGCTGAAAAGTGATATGTGTCCATCAAGTTCAGCCTTTCTCACATTTGTTTTTCCTGTTGATCCAAAAGAAGGTAAAACCAGTCTAAAGCGTTTCTGGTTTTGAAACAAACTAAGAAATAATTCCTTTTTGACCCCAGAATGGCAGTTAGAACTCCCCTTGGATCAAGCAGCTACTACACCACTAATTAAACATTATAATTTGTTTATTATATTTTTGCAAGTATTCATTTAATTGCTATTTAAACATCTGTATAGACTGGTATAAAACCACCTCTGACATCAAAAACCCCAGCCTTGGGTAAGTAACTATAAACTAGCATTAGGATTAGCTAGGATTATGGTTTGATGGTTAAGGGTTAGTAAGTGTTATGGTTAGTAAAGGTAAAGGTTAGATAGAATTAGGATTAGAAAGACTTATGAGAGGCATTACAGGCACAGCATTTGTCATGCATGTGCTAAGTACTTGTCTCTAAGAAAACATTCTGTGTTGATGTTCCCATGTTGGGTGGAGTAAAGCTGTGGGCAAGCACTCATTGCTCGATTTGAGGCAAGTAACCCTTTATTTAAAAGTAAAGGTGAACTGAATATATATAAGAACATTTTATTGCAGCTAAATTTGTCTGAAAAAAACCATAGTGCCTAATGTGAAATTATCCACCTTTTCTTTTTTTTTGCAATTATGGCGACTATTTTGTCCTAAAAGTTGTATGTTTCCAATAAATCAGTCAGATTTCAAAATGGAAATCGTTGTGGTTTAATTTTACATTTTACAGTTTACTTTGGTTAAATGCTGTGCCCAGGGAGAATACCAGTATAGAGATATAGGTTCTTCATAGTGTTGGGACTCTTAAAATGAAATGTGTGTGTGTGTGTGTGAAAAACACAAAACAAAATTATAAAACCAGCAGCTCTGACAGAAGTTAGAGTAAATTGGTTCAATGATTAATATTAGACATGTGCAATTTGGTTTGGTCCAAATTGAAATTCGGATGAATTTTGGACATTCGGATGCTACCGAATGTCCGAATTGCCGAATTTCCAAAGTGACGAATTTCGGAAGTCCAAACCGAATTTCCGAAGTGACGAATTGACGAATTTCCAAGTGTTGAAGTGACAAATTTCGGAAGTGCCGAACTGAACCGAATTGCCGAAGTACTGAATTTCCGAAGTGTCAAAGTGCTTTGGACTTCTGAAAAGTGGCAAAACAGGTAGGGGTAGGATTGTGGTTGGGGTAGGGTTAGGAGTAGGGTTAGGAGTAGTGTTAGGGGTAGGGTTAGGGTAGGGCTAGGTTAGGAGTAGGCTAAGGGTTGGGTTAGGAGTAGGGTTAGGGGTAGAGTTGGTTTAGGAGTAGGGTTAGGAGTAGGGTTAGGAATAGAGTTAGGGTTAGGGTTGGCTAGGAGTAGGGTTAGGGTATGGTTAGGAGTAGGGGTAGGGTTTGGGTTAGGGTTGGGTAAGGAGTAGGGTTAGGGTAGGGTTAGTGGTAGGGTTAGGGTTGGGTAAGGAGTAGGGTACTCCCATGTAATGGAGCCGATAATACTATTGGCTCCATATAGAGGATGGTTATGCTCTTAGGGCAGCATCCCACCACTCTCTTTCCTCCAATGGAGTCAAAAGGGAGAAGAGCATCCAAAGGGTGGTATATCCAAGTTAAAAATATTAAAACATGAGTAAGGTATTGTGCTCACCTTTTTAAGAGCCTAAAATCCCGGCTCTAAGTTATACAGGTATGGTGCCAATATGGAGGGATGGCACTTCCCCAATGAACATTCCTGAGGCTTCAAAGGACTCTTTGAAATATAAATACTAATATTTACTAACAAAAAAATTTACTAAAATTAACCAATCATAAGTGCTTCAAGTTTCCTACTTCTTTAATTCAGACAGTCCACCTGTGTTTCCTTAAAACTAATTGGTTTGCGTTTTCACCATCTTATATCTTTAAGACCTGATTTCTGCAATTGGTTTCTGGGAGAATATTGGAACACCTCCAGACTATCTGCATGGGGATTTGGATCACCCAAAAAGTTTATCTACACCAGAGCCAGGTCTAGTATATGGCTCTACTCTTGTGAGTGTGTTTCTTAAAATTGAAATATGTGTGTTTTAAAGATATCTGTACTATTATATACCCCTCTATTTTTTTTTTTAGCATTGCTGGATTCATTTAGAAGATAGGAAAGTATATTTGCTCCACCTAACTTGTCTGTGTTATATATGATTTAAGGTATAGGTGTAGGGGATACCTCACAGGTATTTTGAGCTTCCACTACTATTGGATATACCACTTGTGTTTGTTTTTTATATCCTTAAGATCATTGGTGGCATTTTTCCTGCCATATTTTATGTTTGAAATAATTGGTGGTTAGTGGTTATGAACCTGAGCCCGCAGTGCATGGAAGACGGAAGTGGCATGTCCGAGTATATCACTCGCCACTTCTATCAACCATCCAATGCTGCCGTGGCTCCGCCGTGTCCTCCCACCTCCTTATGTGACCGCCCTCCACGTACAGGAGGGAGCCGTATGTCGGCAATGCTACGAGTAGACTGGAGCTGCATTGGCACGAGCCGCATCGTGCATCGCCCCGCCCTTCGGACACATCACGTGTTTTGTAGTTCAGATCATACAGTGCAGTCAGTGGATAAACTGTGTACATTCTTTTGATAAAGAAATCTTTTTATGGAGTGGGGAGGTGTGGTTAAAAGAGGCAGGCGTATGGGACAGCTATCTGGAAAACATTTATTTTTTTTTATGCAAAAACTATAAAGATTTGAGCATGCAAATATACAGCATACTAATGAGGCCAAAACCTATTAAATGCATTAAAGTAGTCTTGGTGCCCAGTGTGCCCCTTTAAATAGCCTAGAAGGTTTACATTATGCAAATATAGAAACGCTAAAACCTATATGAGACTTAAGCAGAATGCTATTTGAACTGTTGTCAGTTAACAGTAGTCTTATAAACATAAATATGCTAATTTGCATAAAACTAGATCTTTTTGAGTTAAAAGAGTATTCTTCTTGATCTTTACCAATAAATCCGCTTGTTTGGGTAATTTTTCCCGCTAGGTTAGCGACTTCAATTTTTTATTTATTGGTATTTGAATCTAGCCCTTTTAAAAATGTTTTATATAATTTATCCATTGTAACTGAAAAAGAATCTTGAGAAAACTAAGAGTTTTCAATTAGATCTACATACATCGGTATGCTTGTAATTATCTTGTTGTAAGGCAATGAGACCCATTAGTGTCATAACTTTATTGAAAGTTCATTTCAATATTAACCTCATGAAAACCACTGAGCAATGCTTCAAATGTTAATCCAAAAACTGAACTTAAGTTTTATTCAGTTGTGTAAGGAATGTAATACGAATTACAGCCACCAGCAGAATTAATTATCTTACCTGATTGACATGGATCAATGCAAGTTTATCATAATTGCACATATTAGTCCAGAGTGTTTTCTGAACTTATCCCAAGGTTACACAACAAAAAGGTATTTCAACTTTAATTTCCAATACTAGTAATTGTTATCCACAGACAAATAATAAAGTTCACAGTCAGTCTGGCTGCTTTTATAGCCTCTTGTTTGAATATTTTCTTAATTAATTATCCAAAATATACAGCCTTGGAAGAATTTTGCTACAGCTTAATCAGATTTCATTTCAGCAAATAGCCAATTATGTCTGAGGAAAAATGTTCTAAAGACAATTTAAAAATTCAGGTTTAGCTTTAATAAGCTCACAACATATTGTATAGGATGATCCGCTTTTATCTAAAAAAAATTAAGTATAATTTCAAATTTGTATATGGTTGCTATGCTCCATTGGAGCTACTCGCGGTGCTCAGCGTAGCCTTGGTTTTTGGATTGTGGGTTGCGTAGGACTTAGCCTGTACATGAGAATTACCAGTAGATCAACTTCTTCTACATTAATTTAAAGCCATCCTGAGAGAGGAAACAATGTTAACGCAGAAGTAGGATCAATAGGATCTTCGCCCTGATGAAATGCATCCTCCGGTGAAAAGCTGCATCCAAGAGCATCGAACGACCTTCAGACCCCTGAGCTGCCACCACCGACAGCACCAGCATCGATGTCCAGGGTTTAGGGAAAATATGTGGACACAGCCGAGCCACTGCAGAGAGACAGAGACCTGCCGTGCACCCCTAAGATGTGCGTGCACCCCTAATGTCATTATGCCCCCCCCCACCCACCCTTTCCACTTTTGTGTCATTATTGGCCATCACTTCAAATTCAGGGGTTTTCCCCTCTTATTGTAGATTGTATGTATTATTTTGAAACAGCAGCATAAAAAAAAGTGGATTACACTAGGAATATATGTTCTGGAGTATCAGAATTCAGTATTGTCTGACATCTTACAAAACATAATTTTTTATGTCACGTCTAATATAATATAACAATCTTTCTTATATGACATTTAAAATAATATCTATGAATTATAAAGTAGTAAAAATTCAACATGAAAGTGGTATTAGGATTGGAATGCTTTCATTTAATTAAATCATCTTTATGTACTTTGTTAAACACATATTTCTATTTTCCTTTTAAAATTTACTTAATTTATAAAAAAATAAATGCCATTTATTGCAAATTATTTTATTAGTCTGACAAAACTCTGATTGTAATAATGATTGCAGAGAATAAAAATAAATAGAGGTGAGTATATTTTCAAAGATACTGTATTTCATAAAGATAAAATCTTAGAAGTGTCAGTACCTCCATCCGTCACCAGTAACTGCTGCAGGGAATTTGCTATATTTATGGAGTACCCTCCGTAGATCTTGATACAGTAGTACACTTGTGCATGAGGTAGAGAGTACAGCAGTGACAATGGCTCCTGGCACTGAAGAGGATCCCCCAGATCCAGATGGCGATGACCATGAGGTGCAGGTTCAGATAAGTAAAACTCACCTTTGGCTGCCCCTCCATGGCCACAGGACCCCCAGCAGTGATTCCACCTTCGGGGGGTCTTGGCGAATTCTGCAAAGTACCTAGACAGTGACAGTGCCACTTTAACCTCACCAGTACGAGGCTATTTTATTATAAAAAGCTACCACATAAAAATATGATGAAACTGTAATGTATACTTAGTTGTATCCATAAACAAGATAATTGGATAAAAATGTTACAATTCTGTAAAATTCATGTTTTACAGAATAGGGGGTATGAAAGTTTTAGAGATTTCGAGAGATCAAGTTCTAGAAAACTAAGTGGGGGGAAATCATAAGATCGAAACCTTGCTAGTGTCATCCCACTACTAATTACAAGACTCCAGTCTAAAATTACGTTTATTTTTTAAAGTATTATATAAAAGATGTACATCTTTCAAATTCCTGTAATTCATGCCAATGCCCAGGATCTTATCTGTCCCATTATTTTTGATGAGAGTGCAATGGGCATTCTACAAACCCCTACTGTAGTAACCCCACTATTCAGGGATATACAGTTTGGTCTGGAAATATTTGGACACTAACACAATTTTCATAATATTGGCTCTGTACACCACCACAATGGATTTGAATTGAAACAACTTGATGCAATTGAAGTGCAGACTTTTAGATTTAATTAAAGGGGTTGAACAAAAATATTGTATAAAACGTTTAGTGATTGTAACCATTTTCATACACAGTCCCCTGATTTCACGAGCTTAAATGTAATTGGACAAATTAGCACAATCATAAATAAAATGTTATTTTTTTATTTTTTGTTAAGAATCCTTTGTGGGCAATGACTGCTTGAAGTTTAGAAAGCATGGATATCACCAAATGCTGGGTTTCCTCCTTTGTGGTGCTTTGCTTAGCTTGTACTGTGGCTGTCTTCAGTTGTTGTTTGCTCGTGAGTCTTTCTGCCTTAAGTTTTGTCTTCAGGGAAATGCAGGCTTGATCGGGTTGAGATCAGGTGATTGACTTGCCCATTGCAGAATATTCTACTTTGTTTACATAAAAAACTCCTGGGTTGCTCTCGCAGTATGTTTTGGGTCATTGCCCATCTGTAGAATGCAGCTCTGTCCAATCAACTTTGCTGAATTTGACTGAATCTGAGAAGACAATATATCCCTACACACTTTAGAATGCATCCAGCTGCTTCTTATTTCTGTCACATCATCAATAAACACTAGTGCCATTGTAAGCCATGCATTCCCATGCCATTACACCGCATCCACCATGTTTTACAGATGATGTGGTATGCTTTGGATCATGAACCTTTCCAAGCCTGATCCATACATTTTGCTTGGCATCATTCTGGTACCTGTTGCTCTTAGTTTCATCTGTCCAAAGAATGCTGTTCCAAAACTGAGATGACTTTTTAAGATTTTTTTTTGACAAACTTTAATTTGATCTTTCAATATTTGAAACTTATGAATAGTTTGCATCTTGTGTTGAACCTTCTGTATTCACTCTTGTAAAGTCTTCTTTTTATGGATAATGATATTCCTACCTTCTGGAGAGTGTTAGTCACTTGGTTGGATGTTGTGAATAGATTTTTCTTTACCACGGAACGGATCCAACAGTCATCGACCACTGTTGTTTTCTGTGGATGTCCAGGCCTTTTTGTGTTGCTGAGCTCACCAGTGTGTCCTTTTTATCTTCAGAATGTATCAAACTGTTGCTTTGGCCATGACTAATGTTACTACTATTTCTTTGATGGTTTGCATTGCACTTGCATTGAGAGCTCATTTGACTGCATGTTGTGGGTTCCCAGCAACAGCTCCCAAGTGCGAATGCCACACCTGGAATCAACTCCAGACATTTTACCTGCATAATTGATGAAGAAATAACAAGGTATGTCCATGAAACACCTGTCCATGAAACAATTTTTAAAGTCAATTGTCCAATTGCTTTTGGCGCCTTGAAAAAGAGGGAGCTACATATTAAAGAGCTGTAACTCCTAAACTCTTCCTACAATTTGGATGTGAATATCCTACAATTAAAGCTGAGAGACTGCACTTTAAGCCATATTCATTATGTAACTGTAACTTACATTTATTTTGATAAACAGCCAAAATAATAAAACTTGTGTCAGTCTCCAAATATTTTCAGACTTAACTGTACATTTATTGTGCACACATGTTTATAAAAGATGACTTTGCACCCCTAGCATATTAAGCAGCCTCTCTAAATTATATGACTTGGCTATATGTAGATTTTGAGTTAGTCCTTCAGAACACACACTGTACATAATCTTTGATCGGAAATAACAACTGTAAAATCTGCCATCTCATTTCATAAAACAAAATAAATATCGCGATTGATTTGCTCTAATGTGGTATATTTAATAAATTATAAAACAACTGGGTAATCATATAGTAGAAACTAAGCTATATACTCATTTGAATGATTGGAAAGGTGCCCAAACTAACTGTTTACAATAAAGTGAGCTAGACATATTTTCACCTAGGTATCTTAGCCTTTCATACAGAATGAGTGAATTTAATTGTGTTTATGGTCATGAGAGATTTACTGTTTAGTACCTCTGGTTAGAATGTATCTGGAATTATGTAACGACGGTACTTTATATACATTGTGTTCACCAGCCATGAGTGTTGCACTTCACAGAAAATGACTTTGTTTCTAATTTCCTAAAGCAATTTTAAGAATAGGTGGGTGATTCGCAATTTAGCTTTGTACATTGTAGATGGTTGAAATTGTATATTATATGTTTATTCAGCATTAAATCAGCAGAATCAATTCATTTTAAAATAAGGTTATTAAATCATAATTCAGTTATTTAAACACTTGATCTTGTTTTTCAAAAAAGTATGTTTTTGTACTTTAATTATATTCAGTTAATTGAAAAGAAGTCCCATAAATACCATAAATTAAAAAGGCATATGTACAATGGTAGTTCTATGTTTGTATGAAGTAAATTATGATGCCAAGATATAAGTGTAGGCTCACAGGTAAGGGTGAAGATGCTAGGGTATTCAAATTAGGCCCAGAACTGGTTATGATGTTCTGGACTTTTTGTCGTTATGTTGATTTACTCTGTAGTTGTATGACTGGTTTATCAAGAAACATCAAAAAATGTATTTGTAAATGTGTGAAAATGCAGTGTGTGTACATTAAAAAGCCTGCAGGGAACAGAACCACTACATTAAGCTGTTTTGATGACTATAGTGTCCCTTTAATGTGAAGTAAACTAGAGATTAGTGCCACTAATAATATACTAGGTTGCCTACTTACCACCAGTAGGATGATGTTGGAAGGTGGCAGTGTGGGGGGCAGGGTGTAGGAAGGTGCTAGTGTGGGGGGAAGGGTTTGGAGATGACAGTGTTGATAGGCAGACTAACAGACAACATGCCCTCAGTGGCACACACTTACTGACAGTCATTGTCTCACACACTGTTTAACTAACACACATGTTCACTGACACACACACTGACATGAACACACTCTCAGAGGCACATGCACTCACTGACATACACACACTCACAAACAGACACACACTCACTGACAGATACACAATGACAGTCAAACACACATTAAATGAAAACACACAGATGTCACTGACAGACACCGACTTTCACTGATTTTACATACACACATTCACTGACAGACTGTCAGGGGTGGCGGTCCGGTGACTGGGACCCAGTATGCCTGATCTTGATAGTAGAAGTCACTGTGTGGAAATGGATTATCAGGGCCTGGTACAGGGTAACCACATGCCCCCTGGTGTTGAGCACCAGCATTTGTGCAGCCACTTACCAGGGCCCTGATGCAGCTTCTGCGGATCCCAGGAGCTAGATCATAATATGCAGACCTCCCAGGATCTGGATAGGGAGGCTCTGCAGCAGATACGCATCCAGTACTAGAAACAAGGCAAGACTAGAACAGGCACCAAACAAGATAGCAAGACAAGACTAGAAGAACTCAGAACCAGAGAAGGACAGAAAGCCGAACCCAGAACATGTACTCTATACATAAGGAAAATATGAACAGGACAGGACATGACAGGACTGTACATGAACTGGTAATACAAGACAAATTAAAACAAGACAAGAAATACAAGGCAAAACAAGAAGATACATAACTAAGTATTAATATGTGCAAAAAACATTGGAGATTTAGACATACATAAATGGCCAAGATGTATGCAGCCCACCACTGCACCAAAGTACTCCAATTATGGTGGGTCCCAACTGCCTAGATATGCATGACTAAATAAACAATAATAAAACACACACTACTTACCTGCAAAGAAAGGGGCAGAGGACATGAAACCACTGCCTGCAGAAATCAACTGAAACAAAAGGATTAATGGCAAAGGAACAGGTGTGGCAACAAAAAAAAAACATTTAAAGGAATCCAGGAGACTGGGAATTTCAGGAATGGAATAAAGGAATGAACCCAGAAAACCCAGCATAGAGAAAACCAGACATGGAATAGAAAACTAGAAAAAACAAGAAAAACTAAACAAGAATTGTAAAAA